>NW_028227268.1:45290000-45545000 GCF_978045245.1 Mus caroli
TTATTGATTATAGTTATTAGCACATAAGTTCCTTGGATGCAAGGACCTAACCTTGCTCATCATTGTATCCTCAGCACAAGAAACCCTTCCAGAAAAACATTAAGTGCTCAAAAGATATGTGGTAATTAATAAATTCCTCCTAGTTTACCCCCAGCTATCTGCACGGTTCCATCACTGGTTGCGCCCATCTTTAATTCCAGGCCCTGAGAAGCAGAGGCAGATCTCTGTGAGGACAGGTCTGGTCTACATGGCAAGTTACAGGACACCAAGGGCTACATCATGAGACCCTGACTCAAAATAAATGCTATAGAACTCTAAGTATGTGGTAGATTAATGGGTCATAAAATGACATTGTTTATGGTAAATGAGTAGGCAGGCTGAAATCAGCTTTATAATGCTCACTTATGGCTTAATCTCATGCTTCAATAAAGTGATATAAGATTGATAAAACTTTTGAGGTTGTGACCAGTCAGAGAGATTGGATAAATTTTTAAAAAACAAACACCATAATTTATAGATTTCATTTTAAAAACCTGACTGTTGGCTAGGAGAGGCTGCCCTGATTTTGTTTTGTTTTCATCTTTAAAAAAAGCACTGCTCTCTTGTGGTCTGTTGCGCAAGCCCTGTCTCTTGTTACATCCGTGGTGTGCACATGTCACTGTGTTGTGGACCAGTCTCACTGCCATTACGGGAACAATCTAAGACAAAATGTCTGAGTGACAGGATGAATGGGGTACACCACAGACAGGAAATGAAATTCACACTTCTGCCAACACAGCAACTGTCTCCTTTACTAAATGAAAAAACAAAACAGTTAAATAGTCTACTTACTCACTAGGCAAAATTACCAGCTTTGGTTATGTTGGTTTCCAGTAAACAAAGCAGTTATCTGTGTGCACAAAGGAAGCACTTGCTGAGTGGAGCTAACAGCAGAGCAGGCTCCAGCCATGCCCTTTGAGACACAGTAGTTTCTCTACAAACAATAGTCTAACTTCCTGGTTTGGGAAGTTCTGTATCACTGTCCTTTTGTTGCTTATGCTTTAAGGAATATCTATGTTCACTCTTTTTGGTAAGCAGTTAAATGTGCTTTTCAAAATGTAGGTAGTACTTTCACAAGGGTAATGGCAGGGACAATTATCTTAAGTTAATTCAAAGCTGTTTGGACCCTATCTATTCATGATTAGAGAGGAAAGGGGAGTCTGGGGACATAGCTCAGTTTGAAAAGCACTTGTCTAGCATGCCTAAAGCTCTGAGTTTTGATTCCCAGCCCTGCACAGGCTGGCTGTGGGGACAGTAATACAAATTTGTACAAACAGATCAGAGATCATACCTCATAGGGCATAAGGGAAACCAGTTTTTCTATTTGGATCATTTGCATAAATTTCAAAAAATGCACAGCAGGTCCAGCTGGGTCAGGCAGAAGACTGTCCCTTAAGTGTGACAAAGGATCTCTGAGAGTGACACTCAATATACTCTAGATGACACATCTCATTCTCTTTATTCCATGGCCCTAGATACAAAGTCCTCAGTGATCACAAAGTGGCATACTGTTGGTAAAAGAGGGAGCACGGATGAGAGGTGGCCGACTACATGTTATTATTTTGGAGCATATCCGTGGTGGTAAAGTAAATCATACGATCAAAGATGAACAGAAACACAACACAGTCTGTCATCATTCAGGGTTTCAATGAGCCAAATTATCTGAATAAAATCATATGTACATTTAATTTCATGTACTTCAGTGTGCGGTCAGAAGTGTAGTGATCTTCCCAGATAGGAAGATATCTAGTTATGTCAATATCAGTGTTTGAAAAACACTGATATTGACATAACTGTTCAAAGATTCAGCAGATGGAGATGTTTAAAAAAATCTTTTCTGAGGGGCCAGCCTGGTGGTTTAATGTTAGGTAAAGGTGTTTTGCTGCCACCCTGATGACCTGAATTTAATTCAGATACAAAGCCTAAAGGACTTAAAAATCCCTATGCTAAAATAGAAAAATGACAGAGAAAATCCTTCTTGATCTAAAGATGATAAAACAGTGCTTAGAGGATTGTTTTCCTGATGAAGTGAGACAGTGATACTGCTCTTCAGTCTTAATCAGAATGAAGCTGAAGAACGGCTGCTTCTCTTTGTCATAAGATTACTGCTCATCAAGGGAGAGGCATTCCTGGTGACTTACACGAAGTGAATTAGCAATAGTTAACCTGGCTTCATACTAGCTGCTGGGCCCTAAGTACTTCATTTCAACTTTATAACACAGTCTACTATGTTTGGTTCTAGTTTACCTTTAGGCATTGGAAGAGGTCACAAATATTATATGTCCAAGATCATACAGCAGTAAGCCTCAGATTCAAGATCTGATGTGAACGCCCCTGCTCTGAAAAATTCTTTCATTACTCTAGTTTTAGGACAGTATAATAGGTGAAATATAGTTTCTTTTCTACAGAGAATTTTTAAAAAGTATTTTATTTATTTATTGACTGATTTTGCATTGGTGCTCTTCCTACGTGTATGTCTGTGTGAGAGTGTCAGATCCCATGGAACTAGAATCACAGACAGCTGTGAGCTGCCATGTGGGTGCTGGGAATTGAACTCCAGTCTTTTGGAAGAGAAGCCAGTGCTCTTAACCACTGAGCCATCTCTCCAGCTCTCTCCAGAGAATTTTAAAGTACCGAGTGAGAGGGATGAAGGTAATGTCATGATAAACATCTATCATTTGGGAGGCCGGTCTAGTTGGGTTGGTATTAAGAACTCAAGTTCTGCTGGGAATGATAGTAGCATTTTAGCTGCACAAACGGGGGAAAGAGCACTGTGTTCTTTGGGCAAACACCCCTTGCCAAACCCTTCAGATCAAAATCACTTCCTAAAGCATGGCATTTGTTAACTGGCAGTTTCTTCTCAGGCAAAGTACATAAAGAAAAAGGTCAACTAAGGGAAGAGAGAAAATACTTAGCTATGTAGATAAAGAAACAATCTTTGAGGAATGTGGTCAGGGTGGTCGCCTCTGACCAAGCAAGAATGTTAAGGAAACAAAACAAAGCAATACACACCTGGCCAAATGACTAAATGTTGGTTGAACCAGAAATTCTGTTTTATAATGAACCATATACAGAAAGAAATGGATAATTTATGAGAACATGGATGTTTCAGGGATGGAAAGATAGCTCAGTGGTTAAAATCACTGGCTGCTCTTACAGAGGACTGGGGTTTGGTTCTCTACATCCACATAGCATCTTACAACCATTTAGAATTCCAGTTCCAGGGAATCTGTCTGATGCCCTTTTCTGGCCTCCTCAGGCCCCAGGCATTCATGTGGTACACATATATAAATGCAAACAAAACACGTAAAAATAAAAAAAAATATCAGAAATTTTTTTTTTTAAAGAAAGTTTCAGGAAGTAGATGTAATGTTCTTATTTCAAAGTTAAATAAAGAAAAAAATAAAATTAGTGAAAGGTTATTTTCATATTTTAATGCCAGCCAATTGAATTTGTTTGGTGTTTTTGCCTGAGGCCAGATTTACAGGTAAATGACTGAAATATTGGCTGTACACGATATCACTGCACAAAGCTGAATTGGTTGCAGCTATGTTAAAGTCAAATACACAGTTCAAGCTGCAGGATTTTCATCTTAAAGAATAATAATTATGTAGGGTTGGTGACTTCCACATGTGTACTGTGGGATATGCCTCCCTAAACAAACACATAAACCTTTCAGAAAAACCCTATGTAAGGAACACTCGTGTAGAGGGAGCTTTTGCCTACATTTTACACGGCTACACTTTCCTTTCCTTTTTTGATAAGCCCCTTGCTTGGTACTTTAAGTTTCAGGTACAAGAAAGATGCTAGGGCAGTTGCTGTCACTACTTAAATGAGAAGGAGTTCATGTCCCTACTGATAGAAGGGCATTTGTAGCTAGAAGTTTTAAGTATCAGGCCAGAAGCCAAGGGATCACACAGATATTAATGTCATTGCTTATTGAAAAAACATAGCTACATTAAAAAACAGGGAGGAAAAAGTCATTATACACTTCATGACTACAAAAAATTTAGAAGCGTATTTCTTTTCTTTTCTTTTCTCTTTTCTTTTCTTTTTTTTTTTTTTTTTTTTTTTTTTTTTTGAGACGGGTTTTTTTTTTTTTTTTTGGTTTTTCGAGACAGGGTTTCTCTGTATAGCCCTGGCTGTCCTGGAACTCACTTTGTAGACCAGGCTGGCCTCGAACTCAGAAATCCGCCTGCCTCTGCCTCCCGAGTGCTGGGATTAAAGGCGTGCGCCACCACGCCTGGCATTAGATGTGTATTTCTAAGTAAGGAGAAAAATGTAACATTGTATTCCTAAAGGAATCTCGATTACAGTGGGAGAAAACTGAAATTCATGTCTCATGCATTCCTGATTCCTACCACACAGAGCCAAACACTGGACAATACTGGAAATGGCAAATCATATCTGAAAGCTGATACCCTGGGACATTAATTTCCAGACACAAATCTATGAATACAGTAGCAAGGTTAATTCTCTCCATATCAACAAAAGCACAGTAAAGCAACTAACAGACAGACGAGCTCAGGCTCCTGTTCTTACTGACTGACTGCGACTATCAGGCCATTTTAATTCTAGCTTAGTTTCCATTTAGACCAGTGGCTCTCAGCCTTCCTAACGCTGCAACCCTTTAATACAGTTCCTCATGCTGTGATGACCCCCAGCCATAAAGTTATTTCTGTACTTCATAACTATTATTTTGTTCAATCTGTGGGTTGGGAACACTTTGACAAACCTCTATCTCCAAAAATATTTGTATCACAATTCATTATAATAGCAAAATTACAGTTATGAAGTGGCAACAAAAATAATTTTATGGTTGGGGGTCACTACAATATGAGAAAATGTATTAAAGGATTGTTAGGATGGTTGAGAACCACTGATATAGACCTTAACTAGGGAAAGGGAGAGACAAAAACTTAAATATCAGAAAATGCTTTTTAGTTTTATTCATTTTAAATATTCATTTATTGGTAAGATTTTATTTCATTGTTGCCCCAATAGACAACATACATCATAGGAAGTTTGACAGAAGCAGTAATTTCCTATTGGTTATACAATCCAGTCCTCTAATTTGATATATCTGGTTTGATGTTTGCTATTTCTGGCTATCTACTAACAGATCTTTCTTTTCCATTCATTCGTTCATTCATTAATTCATTCATTCATTTGGTAGTAGAATCCTGGGTGTTACACACATTAGAACAGTGTTCTACTACAGACATATATCCCAAGAATTTTTTTTTTAATGTATAAAAGTATTTGTTTGCACGCATGGCATATGAGTGAAAGTCAAAGAACACCTTTTCTGGAGTCTTCTCTTACTCCCCTTTGTCTCTCTCTTCTGCTGCTATGCTTCTTGCTACAGGCTATCTGGCCTGGGGGATTTCCAAGAGGTTCTTCCATCTCGGCTTTCCATTTCATAAGTGTAGGGTTCTGAATGAGCACTTATGTGGGCTCATGTGGCAAATAAGCACTTTCACCCACTGACCCATCTTCCTGGGCCCTCTTTTTACTTTTGAGACAGTATCTCATGGATGCTCACACAGATACTGAGCCCATGCTCCTCTTGCCCCCAAATCCTGATGAGTAGAGATAACAGGCATGTACCACCACACGTGGCTACTATTTGTTCTTTTGGAAACTCTACCAAATGTGGATTTGGTAGCTTCCAACTCAGCCCCTCTGAGGGGGTGTGAGGGAAGCTGGAATGTGGCTTATGCCTGGCCTGATGGAATCTTTTCTCTGGGGCTAAGAATCTTAAGCAAGCGAACCAAAGGAGGAGGCATTGTAGAGAATGGTTATGCTCACTGTGGGGAGTGGCAAATTCCGTACTAGTTTGCTTTTCCTCCATGGCTTTCTTAGAACACCCTTGAGTTTAGCAGTTCTCAGAGCTTGGTTCTTTAGCCCCCACACATCTGCTAAGTGTACTCTGACACTGTCCAATAAATATTTGGCCTAAGATAGGTTAAAATTAATTTCTGAGTTTGCTACGTATTCCCAAGTATCAACTGAAGCCAGAGAATCTAATTATTTGCCACAAGCAACACAGCTTATTAGCAATAGAGACAAGTTACTAAGCCCCCATGTTATCTGACACCCAGGATGACACTTAATCTCTTAGATGTTATTATTATAGTATATGTTTCTCTTCTAATAGTTTGAAGCAAGTAGCATTTAAAAACATATCTTGGTTGGAGAGTTGGCTCAATGGTTAAGACTGCTTGCTGCTCTTGCAGAAGAATTTGATGGGCGACACATAAGCATCTGTAACTCTGGCTTTGGAGCTCTGACATCCTCTCTGGACTCCACAGGCACCCACATGCACTTGTATGCACACATGTACATACTCACACATGTAAATAAAATAAATCTTTTTTAAAAAGTTAAAAGATAAAGAATCAAACTACTACAAACAAAACAAAACGTACATCTGGTCAGTCAAGTGTGATGGCATGTGTTTATCGTCATAGCCCTTAGGCGGAGGCAAGAGGATAGAAGCCAGCCTGGGTTACAGAGAAAGGCACTCTCTTAAACAAATAAAGCCAAATCAACCAAACAAAACTCCAAGCTCTGGATCTGGCCAATTTGTGTACAAAGAACAAAGGTGAGATTTGATAGTAAAGTCTTGGATAAGACTGAGATGCACTCCCATGAGGTAAATACTTTCATATTATCTAAGGTGCTTCTTTTCCCATCAACAAGTTTTTCAGGTATTAAAACTAACTCTAAAAAATACTAAACCCAAAATTTGTCCTGTTTAAAAGAAATGCAGGGACAAAGACAGAGCAGAGACTGAAGGAAAGGCCAATCAATAACAGGCCCAACTTGAGACCCATCCCATAGGCAGGCATAAATTCCTGACACTATTAATGATACTCTGTTATGTTTGCAGACAGGAGCCTAGCATAACTCTGAGAGGTTCTACCCAGCAGCAGGGATAGGAACCCTACAGAAAGACCAACAGAGTCAACTAACCTGGACCTCTGGGAGCTCTCAGAGACTGAGCCACCAACCAAAGAGCATACATGGGCTGGACCAAGGTCCCCCGCAGCACATATGTAGCAGACATGCAGCTCAGCCTCCATATGGGTCCCCCAACAACTGGAGTGGGAGCAGTCCCTAAAGCTGTAGCCTGATCGTGGAATCTGTTCCCCAACAACGTTGCCTTGTCTGGCCTCGGTGAGAGAGGGTACACTTAATCCTGCAGAGATGGGATGGGCCAGGGTAGGGCCACGGTGGGGGGGATACCAGAGAGGAGGCAATCTTTCAGAGGAGAAGGGGAGGGAGATGGGGGAGAGGGACTCTGTAAGGGGGGGATGAGGAGGGGGCAGCATTTGGGATATAAATAAATAAACAAACATAAATTTTAAAAATACTAAAACTAAGCCGGGCGTGGTGGCGCACGCCTTTAATCCCAGCACTCGGGAGGCAGAGGCAGGTGGATTTATGAGTTCGAGGCCAGCCTGGTCTACAAAGTGAGTTCCAGGACAGCCAGGGCTATACAGAGAAACCCTGTCTCAAAAAACCAAAAAAAACAAAAAAAAAAAACAAAAAAAAAAAACAAAAAAAAACTAAAACTAACCACTAAAAACAAAATGTCAGCAGGATATGGTGTCATACACCTTTAATTTCAGTATCAAAGAAGCAGAAGCAGGTGAATCTCTGTGAGTTTGAGGCAAGCCTAGTCTACACACAAGAGTTTCAGGTCAGTTAGGGCTACACAGTGAGACCTTGTTTCAAAACAAAATACAACCAACCAAAACCCCTAAGACACCTCCACCCCAAACCAACATAAAATGTCAGGAAGACCATGAGGGCCTTTAAATGAAGGCAGGTAAGACATGCTTATTTATATATAAGCAGAAAAGTGGATGGCTACCCAGTCCTTGGATTATTTATGGAGTTCTAGCAGACTAAGAACGTTTCTTTCTATATATTACCTGACCACATACTCATTTCATCTCTTTACAAAGATTGAAAGCATTTAGCATTTGGCTTATATTTCAAAAGAACTACTGAACATGGAAGACCAGAGTTGGTAGGTATAGGGCAGAGCTCTATACAGTAGCAGGTAGGCCCAATTTATACCTATGTGAGATTAGCATAGATCTAAAATAATTTGATTTCAGGATGCAAAGACAATGTATGTATTCTTGGATTCCTTCAAATTGCTCCAAACTTGGACTTAGCAGCCTGGCTTCCAAACACTTTCCAGTTAAGACTGAGTCCAGATCTGCCTGTGACACACACCCCTGTTGCCTTGTAGTGTCTGCAGCTGTCACACAAGACTCCGCTTCAACCCTGTCTCTAGCATCCAAAACTAACGCTCCTAAACAACATAATCACCATAAAGCCCACAGACTGTCCATGAAAGCTGTTGGTTGCAACACAACAGGCCATAGACTTCTGGTGACTGACAGTGATAGGGAATTTTGTTTTTGAGAAAGTCTTCAAGAAGAGAAGTTATGCAGGGAGGTGTAGGTGTATGCCTTTAATCCCAGCACTTGAGAGGCAGATCTCTGAGTGTAAGGCTAGCCTGGTCTACAGAGTAAGTTCCAGGACAGCCAGAGCGACACAGGGAAACTTTGTCTTGAAAAGCCACCAAGAAACATGATTGACATAGGTAGAAAGTAATTTTAATTAACTGATAAGAATAAACAAACCAATGCAAACCAAAAAGCTCATGGCAAGTTCCTTACTAGCATTTGAAGAATCAATCAATCAATCTTTCTTTTCTCTTTTTCCCTTCCTTCCTTCCTTCCTTCCTTCCTTCCTTCCTTCCTTCCTTCCTTCCTTCCTTCCTTCCTTCCTTCCTTCCTCCCTCCCTCCCTCCCTCCCTCCCTCCCTCCCTCCCTCCCTCCCTCCCTCCCTCCTTCCCTTCCTTCCTATTTTATTTAGCTAATGCTTTCCTGGGTACTACAAACAACAGACCTACAGCAGGAGGCTTGCAAGCCAGGCTTTCAAGCATTTGGTAAAGAAGTTAAACCCTGTTTTCAGCCAATGCCTTCCCTTTCCCTTGGAAAGGTCTCCTCTAGGCTTCAGGCCATTCCTTTACTGTTGTCACCTCAGCATCCTGGTTACTATCACTTACTTTTTCCTCAATCTCTTTTCACCCTGACTTTTATTACAATTTAGTGAGACTTTATTGCTAATAGAAAGAAATACTCAACACCTTTGCCCCTAAACTTATCACTCCGAATTTCAAAACCCCTCACTGAGGCTCTTCAAATAGAACTCCAATTCCCAAGTTCCTCTGGCAGACATGAAATCTTGATGGACTTGACCTCAGAAACCCAGTTTCCTTCTCCTGACTTCTATGTGTTCACTTCCTCTTCAACCTGAGGGAAACTTCTGTTCCCTTGATTCCCAATTTTTTTTTCCAGGCTATCAACTTCTTTTTTACTTTTCTTACCTAACCAATATAATCCCATGTTGTATTTCCCAACCATTTTCCCTAGAATTCAATCTCCTTGTTCCTGAGTTCTGCAGTTTAAAATTGTACAATTTAATGAATTATTTATTACCTGTCTGATCGAGTAAGCACCTTGTCTAATGTTATCTTTTCAATGTCATGCACAGTGTCCCCGCTCTTTCTCTCTCTCTTTATCTATCTATCTATCTATCTATCTATCTATCTATCTATCTATCTCCAAGAGAAAAGAAGCCTGAAAGAGATTATAAAGCCATGCCTCTGCATGTCACAACACACTTATGGTTTCAGTTACACGATGTCAGAGATGACAGCAAGAATACTGAGGGAATTCAGCTGGCACTTTATACCTCATGACACCTCTCTCTTTCCCGGTTAACCCAAACCTTGCTCCCCTGTGCCCCACTCTCCACTCTTTGTTAACCTGTGTATTACAGAGTTGGAGGAGGGGGAGCTGTTGTGATTTCTCTCAACTCCTGCTCTTACCTCAAAACTTACGGCCTTTCTTCAATGAGAGAACAATATATCCTGGTCCTTGACTCTACTCACGTTTCTAGTTTGTGTCTCTAGTGACTGCTTCTTCCTAGCCTGGAAACACGCGCAAGACTGGATTCTTACATTCTTAAGACATATGCACACATGCACATACACATGCACCTTAACAAAGGTTTAAAAAAGAAGTCTAAAGCTGCTGTGCATTTTCCTCTCCTGCCAGTCATCCCCCCTCCTCATGCCCTCTTGCGCTGGCCCTGTCACTCCTTTGAAACTCTATCTCACCCAAATATGACAGACCCAAATGACAGAGACTATGGGCATTTGCTTCAACAGTCTTTTCTCTTTATTGACTACCTGAAATGCAAATAATTTCCATCTTCTTTAGAGTCTATTTACAGATAGTTTCTAAAATATGACATCTGCTCCACACCTCTCCTGAACATCCCAGTTCAGTACTTTGTCAGTAATACTAACCTACCCTGCCTACTGTATTTAAACCATAAAGATGGTTATTTAGAAAATAAATTTGGGGCTGGTGAGATGGCTCAGTGGGTAAGAGCACCGGACTGCTCTTCCGAAGGTCCAGAGTTCAAATCCCAGCAACCACATGGTGGCTCACAACCATCCATAACGAGATCTGGCTCCCTCTTCTGGAGTGTCTGAAGACAGCTACAGTGTACTTACATATAATAAATAAATAAATAAATCTTAAAAAAAAAATACGTTTTAGAAAATAAATTTGTCAACAACTAATTGTTTTTAAATATCATGGGCTGGCAAGATTGCTTAAGGGACCAATGAGCTTTGCATCCCATGACGTCCTGAGTAAGATCCCTGTAGTCCCACATGGCAGGGAAACTGCCTGATTCCTGAAAACTGTCCTCACACCCTCATACGTGGTCCTGACACTCAAGCACCCTCCCCACCCATACAAATTGAATACAGTGTTGAGGAAATAGAATTTCTAGCTTCTCTTAAAAATTAGAATATTTGAACAGAAATATCTAAAGTCCCTTCTAATGCCTGGCCAGGGCTAAGCAGCAGTGCTGATGCTTTAGACTCCATGTGACAGCAGTGAGAGCAGAGGAGGAAGGTGACAGGGACACTAATGCACATATTTGTCTTATAAGAGCAGAGAAGAGTCTCCAATAAACTAACAGTTGAACTTTCCACACGGTGCGAGTGCCGCCTCTGTAGTTGACAGGGGTGTAGGGAAAGAAGAGGAAAGGCAGAAGGAGCAGCAAGCAGTCTTCTGAGGCAGAGGTGTGGCTGGAAGGATGGCTGGCGGGTTTGAGAGATAGGAAGGTGTTGGTGGAATGCAGTGGTCAGCACTAAGTTTTAAACGATGACCTCAAACAAGGAGGAAAAGGGCAGGTGTCTAAAGGCTTCAGTCTCCTGATGATGAGCGTAATTCATCTTCCCATGTGCTACAACTCAGAAACTTCTGTTTTGTTTTGTTTTGTTTTTGAGACAGGGAGAATGTTCTCTGTGTAGCCCTGGCTGTCCTAGACCACAATGGACTTGAATCCCCCTGCCTCTGCCTCCTAAGTGCTGGGATTAAAGGAGTGCATCACCTCTGCCTGGCTGAAACTTCTGCTTTTAAAATGCAATGGGCGTTTCTTTCTTTCAGTCTTTACCTTGTCCAATCATTTTGATTAACCATTTGGAAAAGTCATATTATGGACTTTTTTATTTGCTTGTTTTGAGTTGTTTGAGAGATGGAGTCTTACTGGGTCTTACTGATGGGCCTAGAACTTGCCACCTAGAGTAGGCTGGGTTTGAACTTGAAGTGACACTTCTGCCTCTGCCTTCTTGGTGAGAGATTACAGAGATGTGTCACCATGCTTGGCTCCATTTAGTAAGGATTCCTTTTCTTTCTTGGAAATTCCTTTATTATTCCTTCTATATTAGATTATTTCTTCATAGTCTCATTCCTTCATATATCAAAATACTATTTTTCAGCCAACTCCTTAAACTATCATGCCTTCTATGATTTCATTATCAGTTCTTTTTTGTTTTTTATACTTTCTCTTGGATGCCCTCATTTAATTATGGTCATCCTCCTATATGCTCATGATTCTGGATTATTTATCTATTCATGCACAAAGCAACTTTAAAGCTCCGAGGCCTAACACAACACAAAAGCATTTACCACCTGCTAAGATTATAGATGTACACAGATGAGCGCTTAGTTTTTATTGAAAAGTTACGTCACCACCTTGGTTGAACACCCCCACCTCCAAGGTTTTTTTTTTTTTTTCTTTGTTTTTTTCGAGACAGGGTTTCTCTGTGTAGCCCTGGCTGTCCTGGCACTCACTTTGTAGACCAGGCTGGCCTCGAACTCAGAAATCCGCCTGCCTCTGCCTCCCGAGTGCTGGGATTAAAGGCGTGCGCCACCACGCCCGGCTCCAAGTTTTTATTGTATTTACTCATGGCTAGCTACTGTACTCGAGTTTCTGAATTTCCTTTTCAGGTAGTTTGTTATGAGTGTGAGGAAAAATGACTTTTGTATGTTCACCTTATATTCTGCAACTTTTCTGAATCTGTCCAGTCCAAATAGTTTTCTGTGCTCTGTGTGTGTGTGTATGTGTTGTCTACAGTCTTTGAGGGCCAGAAATGTTGTGAAGTCTTCAGCGTTTTCTATACAGGAGATCCTGTCACTGACAAACAACAGTCTTACTCCTTTCCAATGTTGATGTCTTCCCTCCCAATCTCCCTCCCTCCCATTCATCTTTCACCTAGCTGCTCTGGTTAGGACCAATTAACTTTTGTAAACAGTAATATCAGTGATAATGATGACAAAGAAGGAGAGAAAGAAAGAGACAAGATAGTGAAAAATAAAGTTCAAACAATAGTTGTTGGGTTTCTTTCTTTCTTTTTTTAAAAAGATTTATTTATTTACTATATGTAAGTACACTGTAGCTGCCTTCAGACACTCCAGAAGAGGGCATCAGTCATTACAGATGGTTGTGAGCCACCATGTGGTTGCTGGGATTTGAACTCAGGACCTCTAGAAGAGCAGTCAGTGCTCTTAAGTGCTGAGCCATCTCTCCAGCCCAACTGTTGGGTTTCTTGATGTCCAATCCACGGTGTTTACTATTTAACTATTTTTGAAATCCGTTAAAAGTTTGTTTGTTTGTTTGTTTGTTTTTGAGACAGCAGCACCTTGTGCAGATGAGGCTGACTTTAAAGTCACAGGGATCCGTCTGCATTTGCCTCCTGAGTGCTGGGGTTAATTAAAGGCATGGACTACTTACTATACCTGCCTTGAAATTCACTAAAAGTAGATTTTAAAATAAATTTATGAAGAAGCAATGATACACAGCACATCATTTTCCAGGGATAGGACTTCACAAGGTTGTATCATACATCAATGAGTTGATGAGGATTTGGAGGAAGCAGAAATCCAAATCAAAGTGATCTGAGGGTAAATGTAATTTTTCACTGAGTTTTAAGCAGGTTAGAGGGGAAAGGTTAAATAAAATATGTATCTGTTCCAGTATAGGAATAAATACTACTAGCCTATACCAGCTATGGAGATTGCTTTTCAGTCTGTTTGAGCTAGGCCCAATCACCTACTCCAAAGGTAACTCGGGATCCATGAAAATATAAGGATTACAGGGGAATGATTTTAAACACTAGTTTTAATACTAAAGGCAACATTTAAAATTATTAACAGGAAAGCTTCACACTGTAACAAATAGCTAACAAGGCTATATATAATTTCTATAGATTTCTTAAGCCAGTAGGGGACCATACCTATCAAAGGTCTGCCTTTAATCATTTAAGCTGGCTGAAGGTACTCAGTGTCTGTTTTAACAAAACAGTGGAAGACAAACCTGGGCATAGTGCTACTGGAGTTTAGGAGGCACAGGCAGGCAGATCTCTGTGAGTTCAAGCCCAACCTGATCTACACATCAAGTCAACTAGGGCTACATAGTAAGACCCTGTCTCATGAAGAAAAACAAGATGTGGTACACCCCCCACTCTCATACTCCTTTAACAAGTAAGGAATAATATAAAACACAGACACAAATTTACTCATTATTAAACAGAAAACAAATGTGAGAAGCATGGATAGCTCTAGTTAGACACACAGCCAAATTACAGGTGAAACAGGATTAGTCAGGTATGGGACAGTCAATCACAAGAAAAGCCAAGAATAAAAACTTAGACTTAAAAAAATGTAAAAAAAAAAAAAAATCAACTGTACCAAACATTGGGCTCCACAGCCACATTTACACAGATACCGTTTATCTGCTTTGAGTGCATGTGCCCACCACCTCCTTATCCACTTTTCTTGCTCCTGCATCCCCTTTCTTTCTCCACCATCTCCTGCCTAAGTTATAGATATATGGATACAATTTATTCTTATTTTATTGTTTAAAATATGGCTATCCTGGGATGGGCATAGTAATGTGTCTTCAAAAGGTAATATAATAGCAGTTTTAAATGTTAAGAAATTTAACAATTCTATACATATTATATATATTTTTTTTTTCTGAGATAGGGTTTCTTTGTGTAGCACTGGCTGTTCTGGAACTCACTCTGTAAACCAGGCTGGCCTCAAACTGAAAGATCCATCTGCCTCTGCCTCCCAAGTTCTGGGATTAAAAGCATGCACCACCACCACACAGCCAGTATCTTAGTTTTAAAGCTAAAAGTTGTTGGTGGGATGCAGAGATAGCTCAGTGACTAAGAGCACTTACTCTTCCAGAGGACATGGTTTCAATTCTCACCACCTATGTCAGGCAGCTTACAATTGTGTGTAACTTTAGCTCCAGGATAGTCTACTTTCTTCTGGACTCTGAGGACCTGTACACATGCACACAGACTCACACACATACACATAATTAAACAAAAACAAGTTAAAAAATAAGCAAGGCCTTACTGACAAGAGTGCTGATAAGATACAATGTCCTTTTGTTAACTCATAACCCTAAACCAAATGATAATACCAGAACCAGGGAAAAACAGGGAAGTGGCTGTGTGACGAAATATCTGAACTTCTGCTTAAGAAAAACTAGGTTAAAAAAAATAAACCTATGCGTATTAAAAAATGGGAAGAACAGACATGGTTGTCAGGCAGGCTGTGTTTTTTTTCCCCCTCTTTTTATAAAGGAAATTAAAGTTTTAATGTGTTTTCAGTTTTTAAAGAAGGAAAAAGAGAAGGCGAGAGGAAGGAAGGAAGGAAGGAAACTAAGCAGGGCTCTGAAGGAACCGGCCCCGTGGGAACAGTGAAGCACACAAACACATGGTTTGCGTAAGCGACATTTTAGAGACATCTGCCTTTGTGCAAGACTTGAAAAGTGGAGCTGTGGTCAACAAGTTTTTCTCTGCAGTGAGGGGTGGGGCTGTAGGGAAAGTGAGCTGTGAAGAAACCAACAATTACTACCCACAGGGCAGAAAAATGCAAAGTTTTTAGGTTAATGCCTGTGTTTATTGCCTATCTGTCCAAGATGCCTTCCATCAGCATGTCTACTAGTCAAACAAGGAAGAACTAAAGCTGCCCTTGTCTTTTTCTTTTAAAAATTTGTATTTTTATGTTTATAACTATTTTGTATGCATGAATGCATGCATGTATTATGTATGCATGCATGAATGCATGCATGTATGTATGTATGTATGCATGCATGCATGCATGTGTACTGCATATGTGCCTCAGGCTTGACACAAAGCAAAAGAAGCTGTCAGATCCTCTAGAACTAAGGTTACAGATGGCTGTGAGCTGCCATGTGGGTGCTGAGAATTGAACCCAGGACTTCTACAAGATCAGCCAGTGCTCTTACTGGCTAAATCATCTCTCTAGCCCCTGGCCATGTGTTTTTATATAAGTGACTGAGGCTCTTTGCCAACAATACCATTTAACTCTTAGGTAGAGCTACCCCATCCTTGTGGGAGAATAGATGGGGCAGAACTTACTGTTTAAATTTTCCTGTCACCTCCCCACTTGTTCTCACTTATATAGCTTATTATATGCAGAAAAACTCAGATTAAAAAAATGAAGATAATACAACTGTTGATCTGCTCTACTGCCTTATGTTTTATGTGTGTTCAATTTCATTTGTTTAGTTTGATGAATATTTTAGGTCTATACTGTTTTCTTTTGCATAAAGATACTGTAGGAAGGTTATCATATTGCTTCATAGTGTGCCTAGGGTAATGCATATATAGTTAAAAAAAACATGATTTGAAAACAGTAAGAGGGATGCCAAAGACTGAGGTACACTTTAAAATCTCCTTCAACTCAAAACACTTTCAACTGACTTGCAAAGTCCTACGTTGTGGTCTTTCTTGAACTTCCTTTTCTGAGAAGCTGGGTGTGTTGTATGGGTTACTGCCCTACATCTGTCTTCTGGGAAAGCTGACTACAAAAGACTTAGAAATCTCTTGTTCAGATTCCAGAACCTTCCACAGGCCTTACAGATCATCACTTTTCCACTTCTTTGACAAAGGAATGCCATATATAGGTTTGTATAAATGTGCTAGGTTAAAACGAAACAGCTGACCTAATCACCCTGCTACTTCCATATAGTTCAAAACTACACTTTCCTTCTAGTGAAACTATCAAGTAGAGCAGAAAACTGCATCAGGGAAACCAAAGATAGCCAACTATATAGAGACCTTAGGTCTAATGCAACACATTAAAAGGAAGGCAGGAAAGGGCTAATCTTTCTGTAGTTATATAATCTAGCAGTAACCTTGAAGTGTGGTTGTCAGGACCTATCCCAAAGATCCTAAATCAGCAAAATACACGACAGTGTTTTTGAGACTGGGGTCTCAGTATGTAGTTCTGGCCTGGAATTCACTATATGGACCAAGCTGTTCTTAAACTCACAGATCTGCCTGTTTATGCCTCGAGAGTAGTGGCACCATGACCAGCTATCAATATATATATTTTAAAGTGCTGCAGTTGCCTCTGAAAGTGTGGTTTAAAATTATTTTTCAAGAATGCATCACACACACACACACACAAACAGCAAAAACAACACAGGGCCTGGAGAGGTGGCTCAGTGGTCAAGAGCACCAGCTGCTTTTCTAGAGGACCTGGGTTTGATTTCCAGAACCCACATGGTGGCTCACAACCATCTCTAACTTTAGGGGATCCAATGACTTCTTGTGGTACCTCTGAGAACACTGGGCTTGTAAGTGGTGCACAGACTAAGTGCTGGCAAAAATATCCACAGAGATAAAACAAAATAAATGTTAAAAAGAATATATCATAGGTTTCATTAAAAATACTTATCAAGAATATATCGTGCAGCAAATTACTGTTCTAGGTACTGGTAACATAGCAATAAACATAAATTCAAATTACTGACAGACTTGTGGGATGGAGGTAGGATGAGACAAGTCAATAAAATATCAGGTGGTGTAAATGTGCTGGGGAAAAAACCCTACTGGTTCAACTGCTAAAAGTGTCAAATAACCATGGTCAGAGAAGGGCTCTCTGACAGAGAGGCTATTAAGGCAAAAGGTTAATTAATAATCAGTGAAATATATCACTGCCCTTCTAGAGAAGGGGACAGGGGTAGAACTGTCCTCCGGATCAGCTAGATAATCTTCCCTGGAGAGATAGAAACCAAATTCAACTCTATTGTTCTAGTTAAAATGTGGAATGGGGCTGCTGTAAACACAGGGGTGGGGGTGGGGGTAAGAAGGTAAGCAGTACAAGGATCCTGTACGGTTTGCCAAGGAATTTGGGCTTATCTTGAGCATAGCAGAAAGCCAGAGTTTACATTTACAGAAGGACTCTTCTAACTACAGTAGAGGAAACAGGCTGGACAATGGGTGAGGCTTCAAATGGGAGATAGCTATGACTTTGGTATCTTAGGTAAGACAGAAGAGTGGTCTAAAGCTGGAGAATGCAGAGTAGATGGATATGAGGTACTTACTCTCTAGTTCATTTTCTGGTACAATGGAAAATTTATTTCATGAAGAAATTCCAGTTGTAAGGAAAGCCAGACAGAAATGCTTTGATATGCACAAATTCCTTCTACTCATAAAAAATATTTTCTTTGTCCCTCTTGACAGGCCCTTTGGTCTTGAACAAATACCAATGCTTTAAGCCTTTCACACAAGGATTAAAAAAAAAGTCTATTTACATGGCTATTAACTCTTATACTACCTGCCTTTGTCCTAACTTTTCTTAATTTCCTCTCCCCACTAAGTTATACTTTGTTAAACCTCACATTTGAAATCAAACTTGCCTGTTCCTATCTGCCAGCTGACAAGCTCATCAATTCAGACAATCCACTGGCCTTACAAGTAATTCTTCCTCATGGCACTTTGTTATCACACATGTCTATATCATTTCCTGCCAGGTACCAGACTTCCAGCATCAAGGAAGAACAGCTGGGGAGAATGCTTTTACACAAAGGACTTTCCTCCTTCCTACTGACTTTAGCGGATATGACAGTATACTGATAGGCTTTAGTTAAATGAATGGTAGTTTAGCTAAGTTCTGTACTAGTGTGTTAATTGTGAGCTGACAACCAAGGAACAGTAAACGTGTCAACATGTAGGACCCTCAGGTAAACTGCCCAGTGTTAGGAATACCATAGGAAGATAGTTTTCAGTAAGTCAATATCTCCATCTCTAGAATGAGGGAGAACAAAGAACTGACATAAAACACAACCACAGGGTATCCACAGAAAGAACGGTATGTCTAGAGAATAAGATCTGATCCAATTTATATCTAATTACAGAAAAGCTGCCAATATTATAAAGTTGAGAAAGTTTGCTTCCTGTTCCTCTTCTGTAAACGAGATTGTGACACTTATGATGCTATGAGTGAAATAGGATGAAAAAACGAGGTGTCTGTTCCTTTCAGAACACAGCCATTTAAAAAGTAGCTCAGCACCGACAACCCAAAATATCTCTGCAAGTGAGACTTCCAGTTCTCAGATCCCATTTCTATTGACTTACAGGAAGCAGTACACAGGAGTTACTTAATTAGCTAGTGTTGTTTTGTTTTTGGTTTTTAGAGAAGCCTTACTGTGTTAATGTAGCCCAGGTTGACCTTTAACTCAAGACCCACCTGCCTTGGCCTCTGCAGTGCTAGTTACAGGTGTGCATCACTAGGCTGGAGTCAGGGCTTTCTAATGCCAGGACATATGGCTATCAGATTCCTTTGAGTCAGTTTTGTTGTCTTAGACATTTTCTCTGGAAGATGATGAGTACTTCACTTACTTCAGAGAAACATGTAGATGTAGACAGAAAAACAAAATAAAACAAAACAAAAACCAGAACCTGAGGTAATCAAGACTTCTCAGCAGGCAGAGGTACTCGCCTCCCCGCCCGATGACCTGAGTTGTATTCCCAGGACCTTATGGTAGAAGGGGAGAAGCGACTCGGGAAAGTTGTCCTCCAACTTCTACATGTCCACTGTGGCATGCACAGAAGCAATTTATAAAAAATGTACTACAATCTCACAGTTTTCGTGTCATTAGTAAAGTCTCTAATATGGAGTAAGTTAATGTAGAGCTCAGTTCCTTCATGTAACACTATGAAAACGCTCATTAAGTTTGAGTTCAGGAGATTATTACTGAGAATCTTAAAATTACTCTCTCAGGGAATGGCCAATCAATAACCAGCCCAATTTGAGAACCATCCCTCGGGCAGGCGTCAGTCCTCAACACTACTAATGATAGTCTGTTATGCTTGCAGACAGGAGCATGTTGTCCTCTGTGAGGCTCTACCTAGCAGCTGACTCAGACACATGCAGATACCCACAGCCAAATAAATTGTGGATGGAGCTTGGGAATTCTTAGGGAAGAATAGGAGGAAGGATTGCAGGTCCGGAAGGGAATATGAACACCATGGGAAGACCAACAGAGTCAACTAACCTGGACCCTTGGAGCTCTCAGAGTCTGAACTACCAATCAAAGAACATACACGGGCTGGACCTAGGCCTCCCACTCCCATGCAGCAGATGTGCAGCTTGACCTTCATGTGGGTCCTGAACAACTGGAACGGGAGCTGTCCCAAAAGCTGTTGCCTGTATGTGGGGTGTGTTCTATTAGCTGGGCTGCCTTGACTGGCCTCAGTGTGAGAGGAAGCACCAGGATGGGGGCATACTCAGGGGAGTCCCCACCTGCTTAAGAGGAGAAGAGGAAGGAGGATGGGAGAAAGATTGTAGGAGGAGGTGGCCAGGAAGGGGGCAGTGAGTGGAGATGTGAGTAAGTAAAAATAAATAAACAAAACAACAAAGAAAGTACACCCTCAGTCCAAGATGAGATCATTATATTTCTATGGCAATTAAACATGAAAAAAAAAAAAACCTGCTAAGCTTTTCAAAGCAAAAGAAGTGTAACCTGTAAAGAATCCTATAGAGATCAAAATGGGTCAGGCTGCCCGACAAGCAAGATTGTTCAGAAGCTATATGGGACTCCATATTGTTTAAGACACCAAATGGTTAATGTGTTCACTGGCTTCATGCTTCCACTGGAAAATTTGCTGTAAATAGAATCCTTTTCTTCTCTGTTATCAATTAAACAACAATAATAACAGGATAGGAAGGGGGGATTTCTTTCATAGGAATAATCATTATAGAAAGACTATGGAGGTAGTTTTATACTCTAAAAAGAGTAAGGGGCTAGAGAGATGGTTGAGCAGTTTAAGAGCACTGGCTGTTCTTCCAGAGGATCCAGGTTCAATTCCCCAAACCCATATGGTAGCTCACAACCATTTGTAACTTCAGTTCCAATGCCCTCTTCTGGTCTCCTTGGGCACCAGGCATGCACACGGTGCACAGACATATATGTGGACAAAACACTCATTCACATATAATGTAAAAAATATTATTCATTTAAAAAGAAAGTAAAAGAACGCCATATAAGCTAAAACAAGGCATAGGGAAATCACCATCACTGGTTGTAATATTGATTCACTTAGTCTCCTAGTAAAGTCAGTTTATTTCTGTGTCTGAGTTTTTTCTGTTAAATAGGCAGGGTTGGTGATATCTACATGATATCTCACATGCTTGGCGAGAAAACACACACAAAAAAGAGTCTTCCTAGTAAGCCATAGTTTTCTACAAAGCGGATTGTAAAGTTCAAATCATCACTGTGCAAGACCTAAGGTCCATGAAGCTTATGGTTTATTTTTTGCATTTCAATAGTTGTTAACTTTTGGTTAATAAAACAGAAACAATAAATCATGAGCTGGGTATATTTTCATATAAAAATAACTTTGGCTTGTTTTTCGTACTTTCATTTAGAAACAAGGGTCTCTCTTTGATACCAAGGCTAGCTTTGAATTGTGATCTATTTCAATTTCCCAAGTAGCTATAAATACAAGTGTATACCTCCATACCTGGCTTGCCTATATTCTTTTATAAGTAGGCTTTTATATTTTATTTTCATCTAGTACACAATTTTTTACCTTTTGAATCTTGTATTGTTAGAGTGTTTCTATTTCCTTAAATATAAATGTAACACTAGTGAGGAAGACCAGTGAAGGTCATTCTACTGTCTCGTATAGTACTAGTAGCCAAGTCCACCTTACTATATTTAGACAAGATATGCTCACCCTATTAAAGATAGAAGGCAACTCAGTCCTACGCTTAGCTCACAGCAGTAGGTCGGTAACTTCGTCATGGGAAAAGACACCAAAAGCAAAACTATCAACTTAGCATCCTTGACAGCCACCAGAACAACTAATGCTCAATTTTATTCCATCCTGAATGGTGGTATAATCTCCAGCACAGAGCTAAAGATCTCTATCATACATAAATCTGGCACAGTCATGCCTAAAGCAATGCTATGAATACCTTGCATGCAACTCACTTGCCAGGACTGCCTGCCACACCTCAAGCAGAGACAAAGAGCTGCCCAGGTTAACAGGGTAAAATGTTCAGCAGTTTTGTCTCCTGGGAACTAGAATAAACAGGTTTTCAACTTGGGAGTCACCAAGTTGAAAACGTCAGAAACACCAGGAACTAACAGTGGAGAGTTATCCGGTAGTCTTTTTTTTTTTTCCCTTCGAGACAGGGTTTCTCTGTGTAGCCCTGGCTGTCCTGAAACTCACTCTGTAGACCAGGCTGGCCTGGAACTCAGAAATCTGCCTACCTCTACCTCCCGAGTGCTGGGATTAAAGGCGTGCGCCACCACCACCACTTGGTCCGGTAGGTAGTCTTCTGGTTGACAGCTTCCTCCATCATGTATCCCACAAAGAGCCAAGAGAGGGCAAAGCTCACTTGTATTCTTTACCTATTCTGTCCTAAGTCTAATGTGCTTATAGAACTTAGATTTTTATCACTGACTGATTGACTGATTTTGTTGTTTAATGGCTAGGGAAAAATCTTCTATTTCTTTTCCTTCTTTCCTTTCTTTTTGAGATAGGGTTTCACTATATAGCTCAGAAGAGAAATTTTAAGAAAAAAGAAAGAAAAGAAAAGGCAGCCACAGTGGTACGCACATGTGAGCTAGACATGTGGGAGGCTGGTACAAGAGGATCTCTAATTCAAGCTACTTGGGAGTTCAAGGTCAGCCTGTACTTAAAAGCTAATATGGTACCAATGAGATGGCTCAGTAGATTAAAATTACCGGCAATCTGAGTTTAATTCCTGGAACCCACAAAGAAGTGAATGAAGAAAGCCAACTCCACAAACTGTCCCCTGACTTTTACACTGGTACTGCAGCATGTGTGTCTGCCCTTCCCTCACAGTAGTAAACTAAACAAAAAACAGAAAGATAAAGCAGGGGTTTGGGAGTACACTGAGGGATAAATAACAGAGCTCTCATTAATTCTATGCATTTAAAATCAGACAATTTCATGGGTTTATGGAGTCATATAAGGTCTGGTGGTGTAGATAGTTCACACTTGGTTTAATCCTCTAGTGTTATCTTCAAATTCTGAGTGATTTATGAACAAGGGGTCCTATGTAGTTAATTTGAACTCTAAAGTTTATAAAAATTGTTTAGAAAGAGCCTATTTTAATAGCTCTCGTAAGAAATGGAACTATTATTCACCTTTCCTATTGTTTTGCTCCTATCACGTCAAAAGAAGATCCTAGGAGTCAGGAGGGATGGGTCAGCAGTTAGGGGTACTGGGTGTGCTCTTCCAGAGGACCTGGGTTCTACATGATGATTCACAAGTTCACAAACAAAATCTGTAATTCCATGTCTAGGAGATCCTTTTTCCAGGCTCTGCTGGCACCAGGCATACAACTGATACAGAAATAAACACTCAGGCAAAACACCCATTCACATAAAACTGCAACTTAAATAATAAAAAAAAACACATGTTAATAAATGAACTACATGAATGTCACCTAACTGATTTTCTGTTCTAAAACTAAACTAGTTGCCTTTTATTTGTTGTCTGTTATCTCACAGTAACCGAGAATGTGGCATGTAGCCACATTCCTACATTAACAATCTCTGAAGTCTGAAATTTCTAGTACCTCCCAACTTAACTTAAAAAAAACCAACCCACTCTTTTAAGAGTAAGATTTTATTTTTATTTTACGAATATGACTGTTTTGTCTGCATGTACCATTCTTAATGGCTGAGCTATCTTCTTTAGCCCCAAGAAACACTCTTGAGAGACTTTTTTCCCCTTGTTTCTGCTGACTGTAGAAATAGTAATTTTTCTCAGGAGCTAAAAGGCTGAAGCTGGGCTGCAATTCAATTTCCCATTCTAACAGGTCAAAAACTGATGCCCTGAAAGCAACAGTGACCCCACACCATTCACTTTGACCTTTAGACTCCTTATCAGGGACTTTCAATTTCTAACAGCAGTTTGACAGGCCAATCACAGAGGCCCATTCTGTTGAACAAAGGTTTTACTATGTAAAAGAGATGAGCTGTGGGTAGAGATAGGATCGACAAGGTGCTGAACTCACCCTCTGTACAGCAGTGCAGGACTGCTGCCACTGCCAAAGTGAGACTTTACCTGAAAAGCCTCTCCTGCCCATAAACACACTCCCTGAAAGCAGGTGGATTTAAAACAAAGACGGGCAACTGACACTAATGGAGCTTGCATATACCTGGGCTTTCCTTTTGCTGCTTTGTAATTATCACCCCCTCCCCCCAACACACACACACACCTGTAAACTTTCCATAGCCTGGTCCTTAGGGATAGTTAGATCTGTTGGTGACCTTCAAATACAGCTTTAAGAAACATACTTGTCTTTTCTCTTACACAATACTCCCATGTCTCAAAGATGGAAAGAAACTATAGGTTCAAGAATTTTTTCTTTTTTTGTTTTGGTTTTTTGAGACAGGGTTTCTCTGTGTAGCCCTGGCTGTCCTGGAACTCACTCTGTAGACCAGGCTGGCCTCGAACTCAGAAATCTGCCTGCCTCTGCCTCCCAAGTGCACCACCACTGCCCGGCTTTAAGTGACATTCTCTAAAAAGTTAGAGACATGTATTCATTGTTTACAATAAATAGTTAAGAAATTCTAATTTCATAAGATCACTGGCAATACAAACTAGTATTATTTAAAATTTTTGTATCACTAGTAAGACAATACCACGGGAAACTTCAGGGCTTAGTCTTCTGATACTTCTATGTCACCTTTCATTATCCAAGGAAGTCAGGGCTGGAACTGGAGGCAGGAGCTTACGCAGAGGCCATGGAGGAGTGCTGCTTATTGGCTCGGTCTCCATGGCTTGCTCTCTGCTTCTTCTTCTTTTTTTTTTTTTAATTTTTTTATTGCGTATTTTCTTCATTTACATTTCCATATCCCCAAAGTCCCCCATACCCTCCCCCCGACTCCTCTACCCACCCACTCCCACTTCTTGGCACTGGAGTTCCCCTATACTGAGGCATATAAAGTTTGCACGACCAATGGGCCTCTCTTTCCACTGATGGCCGACTAGGCCATCTTCTGATACATATGCAGCTAGAGTCACGAGCTCTGGGGGGTACTGGTTAGCTCATATTGCTCTCTGCTTCTTATAGAACCCAGGACCACCAGCCCAAGGATGGTACCACCCACAATGGGCTGGGCTCTCCCACAGTACCACCTGCAGTGGAGTGTGGCAGCACATACATCTTTAATCTTTCCTGGAGGAAGACAGGTGGTGAGGGGACTTGCTGGCTAACCAGTGAGCTCCAGACCCAGTGAGAGATCCTGTCTCATCAAATGAGGTACAAAGGTTGGAGATTTAGCTCAATAGTAGAGGCTTACGTAACAAGTACAGGCTCTGGGTTTAGTCCTCAGTAATAAATATTACCGAAATAAAGTGAAAAATGATAGAGGAAGATACCCAGCATGAATCTTTGACCTCTACACACTGACACACACGTATACACACATATATACAATATAACACCCACATAGAAAATACATATACACACACAGAAAAAGACTTAACAGTAAATAGCTTTAGAAAATAAGAATAGGAATAATGCTTTTTCATTGTTTTGGTTTTTTTTGAGTCAGGGTCTCACTATATAGTTCTTGCTGTCCTGGATCTCACTATGTAGACCAGGCTGGCCTTGAACTCACCGAGATCCACCTGCCTCTACTTTCTGAGTGCTGGGATTAAAGGCATGTGCCACCACACCTATCATGAGAAATACTTTTTTGTTTTTGTTTTTTGAATGAAAGAGAAACAATGTTTTCTGACTTTTCTATAACAAAAATATGTATCATCTGCAAATAACAAGAAGTAATCAGTATTTTCTTTACTAAGAAGGCCACTTCAACTTAAAATAATTACCAAGAGCAAGTTCCTTTTTAGGTAAGTAGATGACAGAGTGGAAGTAAACTACAAGTGTTTATGTGCATAAGGCTTTTTTGGTTTTACTCGTGGTATGTGAGCACATGCCCAGGTGAGCAGTCCTGTGGACACAAGAGGTCCCACTCTACCAGTTCTCATTTTATTCCCTTGAGACAGGATCTCACTGAACCTAGAGGACAAAGAGAGAACATTCCAGTTGTGTGGGTGTATCAGACTACCATGCTCAAGACTGAGAGTCACAGGAGTGAATAGCCAGATCCAGTAGGTATACTCAGGTATTTTAAAGACATAAGCAATACAGAAATACAATTAAAACAATTGTTTGTAATACTTAAAGATAATCCAAATAGTAAGTTTAAATCTTCCATTTTTTTTAAGTCTGAAAAATAAACTATACTCTTTAAATTCATTTGGTCAGAACCCACTAAATTATATAAATATGTGGTTTATCTTGCACAGTCTCAGCTTGTCATATTTCTTGGTGTTAGTAAGGTACAACCACTAACTTTTGAGTATGTGAAAGTTGCTTTTTTTCTCACTTGGGCTTGGGGTTAACATGTCTCCTGTGCAGTTCTTGAACTTAGTAACTGACACAGTCAGAAGATTATTATTTGTGTAAAAGATCACCATATCCACTAGGATGGTTCTCATGTGTGTTTAACTTAGAAACTAAAGAACTGCATTCTACTTATACAGAGTGATAACATGGAAAGCTATAAATAGCCATTAGCCCATGAAGCTAATAATCAAGCTGGGAAGAGGAAGAAGAGGAAGAGAAAGAAGGAGGAGGAGGAGGAAGAGGAAGAAGAAGAGGAAGCAATCAAAGCAGCTTCCCTTTATAGCTCATTCTCTTAAACAGTATAAAACCCATGTCATGTGAATCACTCTGCCTAGAGTATGATGCTGGTGAAATACCTAGAGCTCAGCACCCTGGTGAAGCAGACAGGGCTTACTTTGGATTACTTCAAGTCCTTTCTATACTCTATTAAGTATAGGTACTAGCAGAGAGTGTAAGGCTTTCTGTCCTTATGCAGCACATGAGGGATTATGTTGTTATTCCAGCCTCTTGGACTGACTCTTTAACAACAGATTTTCAAAGCTGTCAGCCTCCAGAACCTACTACAGTGGGTGGCTTACAGCTGCCTATAATTCCAGCTTTCAGGGGATCCATTACTTCTTCCAGCCTCCTCAGCACCTATATTCACATGTACATATACACACAGACACACACACAAAATGTTTTAAGGGGGGCTGGAGAAATGACTCAGTAGTTAAAAGCCCTTACTGCTTTTACAGGGGACTCAGGTTCTGTTCCCAGCACCTTTATGGTGACTCATATCCACCTGTAACTCCAGTTCCTGGGACTCCCTCTGGCTTCCTAAGGTACCCACACACAAGTGGATGCATATAAACTCATGCAGGTGTAAATACATATACAGAAAAAAAGTAAGAAAAATTTGTGCTGGGCATGGTGGCAAATTATAGGACTTGGAAGGCAGATCTCTGTGATGTTGAGGCCAGCCAGAGCCACATGAGAACCTATCTAAAGCAAGGGAGAGAGACAGATGAAGAGAGAGCTCAGGGGTTAGAAGCATTGGCTGCCCTTTTAGAGGACCTGGATGCAATTTCTAGCACCCTCATGGTGGCTTACAACCTTCTGTAACTCCAGTTCAGGAGAATCTAATGTCTTTTTCTGTGCTGTGTGAGTGCCAGGCATGCACAAAGTACACATACATGAATGTAAAATACCCATATTTATAACCATAAAATAAAATAAATTTTGTTTTGTTCTATCCTGTGTTTTGAGACAGAGTTTCTCTGTATAGCTCTGGCTGTTCTGGAACTTGCTCTATAGAGCAGGCTGGCTTCAAACTCACAAAGATCTGCCTACCTCTGTCTTCTGACTGCTGGAATTAAAGATGTGTGCCACTACCACCCAGCTAATCAAAAATATTTTAAAAATGAAAATTACATTGAGAATTCACATCACTTTCGTCTTAGTGTTCTATTGCTGTGAAGATACACCAGGCCCATGGCAACTCTTATATAAAAGAAAGCATTTTACTTGAGGCTTGAGTATAGTTTCTTTCGGAGAGTGGTTCATTATCATCATGGCAGGGTGCATGGTGACAAGCACAGCAGGCATGGAGTTGGAGTAGCTGAAAGCTCATCCTGATCCACAGGCAGACACACACACACACAGATAGACAGAGAGAGAGACAGAAAGAGTGACTGGGCCTGATGTGTGCTTTTGAAACCTCAAAGCTAACCCCCAGTGACACAAGGGCACACCTAATTCCTTTAACCCTTTCAAACACTTCCTGGTGACCAAGCATTCAAGCCTCTAGGGCCATTCTCAATCAAATTATAATTCCACCTACAAGTTCCCAGACTGATGGTTCTAAAAAAAAAAAAAAAAAAAAAGATATAATAACGGGATTATTTTAAATGTTCACGAGAACTAGGGATATTAACACTTAAGATAAACTGTAATCAAAAAGGCATGAAATGGAAGAGGGTATTGAAGAAGTGGTCTCACGCCTTCTGTTACAAGCAATACTTGTTTTAAATCAGTAAAGTCAGAAATAATCTTATTTAATTGGCCCTCATGGATATCAACTGATTTTTATTACATAAAATTCAAAATATAACAGAAATAAGATGCATGAGAAGATGCTGAGCTCATAAGCCCCAACAGCCTTTTCCTGGGGACAAAGGACGCTTCAAGATGTATTAAGTGCTTTTTTTTTTTTTTAACAAAAATCACTACAAAAGATAGTCAATATAATTATAATCCAAAAGTAAAACATTCAGGTATAAAGTACACTATTATGGTTTGTGGGTATATATGTAAGCCTTGGATCAATAAATATGAAGTGTATTTTCAAACATTCATGTTTGCAAAATTACAAACTCTCTTGTGAATCATTTCATTCAAACTCTATAGTCTTATAAAATCAGGCAGCCATTGAATCTAATACATGCAACAAAATGGATTATTTAGCTCATATAAAAAGATAATTCTACATCTATGCACTGAGACCTAAACTGTTCGAGTTGGTTAACACTGGTTTCTCTTTCCTAGAGGATGATTCAAGGCTCCAGATCTTGTTACTTTATCAGCTGTAACTAATGTAACATGCCTGGTTACTGAAAGAAGGGTCACATCCCTCTAAAAACAGATTAACATAGAAAACCAACTTACTAAATCCATACAACATTTGAAAAGGGGGTGGATCAAATTTGATGTCTAGTATGTAACACTGATAATCTATTTATAAATCACTAGCTATATTTATTCCAAATCATAGGAAAGTCTAAAATGTCCTTAATGTTTTTAGCATATTTCTTCAAGTTAAACATAATTGAGTATGGGTGGCAACATCCTTCCTTATTTAACAGAAACCAGCTAACTAATTTTATCTGCAAACAGTTGGGATATTAATTATTTTTTAGAAATCTAGAAACCATATGGTTAACGACAAATTGATTGACAGTACCTGTATCGTTCTCTATTAGCCCCAATGCAGTTAACATATAGTAAATGTATGACATTTTAGATATATATGTATTAGTATATTCAAATTTATTAGAGAGACCAAAGAGAAGTGTCCATGACAATTTATGAAAGTTAGAGCATCTTTGTTATTCCCAAGGTCCAACAACTCTTGGACACAGAGACTGACATCTTTAATCATTTCAGCTTTGAGAAGTGGCTTCTTAGTATAAGTCTAGAAAAATTGCTCAATTTTAGAAGAAGAGATGTTAAGTAGCAATAATTCAGAAAAACTACCTACTCTTTATCAAACAGAAATCTTGAGTACAGAAACCCTCCATTCCAGTTCATCTTCCCTGTGCAAA
The DNA here is from genome assembly GCF_978045245.1 of Mus caroli. Classification (NCBI taxonomy): domain Eukaryota; kingdom Metazoa; phylum Chordata; class Mammalia; order Rodentia; family Muridae; genus Mus; species Mus caroli. Next base: position 45,319,525 of record NW_028227268.1, read on the forward strand.
CCTACAGTTCAGTTAACTTGGGTAAGCATAATTCCAAGGCCAAAGTTCAGAGCTTATGTCTGCCCTACCTTCTAGACTAATTATTGCTCCACAGACTGCAAACAAAACCAAGTGTAGATAAAGCCACACAAACATACTATCAATAATGAAAACAGAAAAGTACCTTTGAAAGCTCCCAACAGCTCTCTGGTAACTTGTTCTTATTTGTAGGCCATAACACTAAAAAAGACTTACTGAATGTAAACTAATTTCATAACTTTAAAAAATAACAAGACTCTTCAAGAATCAGAAATAATCATAAAAACCGTATGAATTTGTTAGCTGTAGCCACTCCATGCTACTCTATTACTAATAAAGGGAACGTAAAAGCCGTGTGTGTGTGTGTGTGTGTGTGTGTGTGTGTGTGTGTATTTTTGGTTTGTGGGGTGGGGAAGTTGGCAGACACCTTTAACCATAGCATTTGGAAGGTAGAGGAAGATGGATCTCTGTGAGTTCAATGCCAGCCTGGTCTAAAGAGTGAGTTCCAGGACAGTCAAGGCTACACAGCAAAACTCTGTCTTGAAAACACAACAATAACAACAACAAACCAACCAAAAAGTATTCAACAAAATTAAACTAAATCATAAAAATCTTTGCAAATTAGTTGCAATGAAATATTATCAACATGTTAAGCAGTATATGCAGGAACTTGTAGCATAATCATACTGTTTACTAAACATAAGAAGCATTCCATTTACAAGAGGAAAAAAGACAAGCATTGCAATATTTAACTAGTGGCCCCAGTCAAAGCAATTTAAGAATTATTTTCAAAGAGACAGAACTCACTTATAGATAATATAACCATTATCCTATAGAAGGTGAGAAAATCAAACTTAAAAATAAAATCTATATTAGAAACAAAGAACAAGGATGTCTGATTAAAAAAAATAGACACAGCCCCTGTTAGACAGCTCAACAGGCTAAGGTACCTGATGACCTCATTCAATACCTAAGACCCACATACTAGAAGGACCTTCCCAATATGGTTCACCTACACTCACACACACACACACACACATGCACACATGTAATTAAAATGATAAAAAAGAAAATATGAAAAGTTTAGTTACATTTGTGACATACATGTTTGACTAATTAGAAAAGGTCTTGATAACCAGGCTTGGTGGCACACACCTTTAATCCCAGCACTCAGAAGTTAGAGGCAGACAGATCTGAGTTCAAGATCACCTTGATCTACATAGTGAGTTTCAGGACAGCCTACATAGTGACACTTTGTTAAAAACAAAACAAAATTTTCTGACAACCTGTACCCCTCCAAAAAACTAAACAAAACCTGGGAACCATAAACAATAAATTAACAATAAAAAACAAGGAGGTAGGCCCTGCCAAAGCATATATCAAAACATCAACTAAATCTTTAAGCAAATGTTGTGGTGTTAGTGTATGAATATAAAAACACTCAAAAGACAAGATTATAAAAGTAGGCTTTAAAAACAGGCTTATGTATGGCTTAGCAGTTAAGAGTCCACATGTACATCTATGAGCAGACACATGCACATATGATCACAAACATGCACATACATCAAAGCTTTTTAAAAAAGGTATCTTCTTTTTTTTTTTTTAAGAGTTATTTATTTTATGTACATGAGTGCACTGTAGCTGTCTTCACACACACCAGAAGAGGGCATCGGATCTCATTATAGATGGTTGTGAGCCACCATGTGGTTGCTGGGAATTGAACTCAGGACCTCTAGAAGAGCAGTCAATGCTCTTAGCCACTGAGCCATCTCTCCAGCCCCACATCAAAGCTTTTACGCACATGTAGCTTCATAGAGATTGGATCAGCAACAGCAAATGCTGTTCTAGGTTTCCTTTCTACCAGAAACAAGCCATGTATTTCTGTCCAAATTACGTCACTATTTTTTTTTTCTAATTACTTACTACATCAAATGCTTTTCCAAATCTGCCTCTGAAAAATATAAAGTAGTGGCTGCCAAAGTGTGGCATACACTAACGTCATGAGCATCATTTAGGAACTTGTTAGAAGAGCAACTCTCTAGCCTACAAGTTCAGAAACCAGCAATTTGTGTTTTAACAAGCACTCAAGGTGTTTACGATGAAAACTTAAGCCTGGAAAAGAGCATATGAAATCAGCTGGACAACCAGAAAGAGGAACTGAAAAGTTAAAACAAACAAAACAAAAAAACTCAACATCACCAAATTACAAGAGCAAATGTTGGCAGGAGGATCATGAGTTCTAGGCAGCTTGAGCTACACAGCAAAGCCCTGTCTCAAAACCAGAAAACATGGGGCTGGAGAGATGGCTCAGTGGTTAGGAACACTAATTGCTCTTCCAGAGGTCCTGAGTTCAATTCCCAGCAACCACATGGTGGCTCACATCCATCTTTAATGAGATCTAATGACCTTTTCTGGTGTGTCTGAAGACAGCTACAGTGTAGTCACATACATAAAATAAATAAATAAGTCTTAAAAAACAAAAACAAAAAACACACCTGAAAACAGCCACCTCCCCCTGGGAAAAAAAACCAAGGTCATGAAAGTCAATGTTATATGTTGGATAATTTCAATATGCTTCACTACTGTAGACCTTGAACTTTTAGAGACCATTGATGTAAAGTCAGTAATTCAAATCCATACACTCAATCAAGAAAAGAAATATACATATTTTAGTTCAAGGATAAAAAGCTAAAAGAAGAACAACAACAAAAACCCTCATTAGCAAACCAAGAAATGACTTAAATATGTAAGTTCCTAGACTTCTGAGTAGAGGTTTTCATAATGGAATCATTTTTAAAAGTAACCTTGGGTTGGAGATGGCTCAATGGTTAAGCTCTCTTACTGCTTCCACAAAGGACCAGAGTTCAATTCTTAGCACCCACATTACTGGCTACAAGACACTTGTATTCCAGCTCCAAGGGATCCAACATCCTTTCTGACTTCTAAGGGCACCTACATGCATGCGTATAAACACATACACACACTAACTAAATATTGAAAAAAAAAAAAAAAGCCAGATGTGGTGGAGCACACCTCTAGTCCCAGCACTCACCTGCTAGAGGTAGATGGATCCCTTCAGTTTTTTCAGAATTTTAAGAGGTTTTTTTTTTTTTTTTTAAAGATTTTATTTATTTATTACATGTAAGTACACTGTAGCTGTCTTCAGACACTCCAGAACAGGGTGCCAGATCTCGTTACGGATGGTTGTGAGCCACCATGTGGTTGCTGGGATTAGAACTCTGGACCTTCGGAAGAGCAGTCGGGTGCTCTTACCCACTGAGCCATCTCACCAGCCCAAGAGTTTGTTTTATTAAAAAGCATATGTGGGCTTTTACAGGGGACAGAAATTTTTTTTTTCATTTTGATCAGACTGATTCAAGAGTTTTTTATTTAAGACTTATTTTTCTTTATGTGTGTGTTGTGTATATAGGTGAGCATGGAATCTAAAACAGGGTATCAGATCCCCTGGAGCTGGAGTTACACTTGGTTGTGAGCTGCCTAATATGGGTGTTGGGAACTAAATTCAGGTCCCTGCAAAAGCAGCAAGTGTTCTTAACCACTGAGCTATCTCTCTTGGCTCAAAATTCTTTAAAAATATTATGTATATGTTTGTGTGTGTGCACATGTATGACATACATGTGGAGGCAGAGAGCAACCCTGTGTGTCATTTTCAGGGACCTCCCTCCAGTACTTTTGAGACAGTGTCTCTCACTGACTGGCCTGGATGACCTGAGTCCTAGGGATCTTCCTAGGATCTTTTCCATTTTTCCAGTACACTGCCAGGCCTGGCATTTTTATGTGGATTCTGAGGATTCAGCTCAGGTACTCAAATGCTTTACTGACTGGGTTATCTCCTCAGCCCTGACCCACAACTCTTGAAGTTCGATCAGGTGATTCTCTTGGGTTGTTCATATCTCCTGATCCCAGTAGAATTAATTCATATTTATAATAATAGTAACTTTTTTTCTTGAGATAGAATCTTATGTAGCCCAGGTTAGCCTGTAACTCATTATGTAGTGGAGGATGGCCTCAAATTCCTGATCTTCCTGTCCTTATCTCCTGGGTGCTACAGTAGCAGTTATGCACCACTAGACCCAGCTTAACCTGATTACTTAACATTCTTCTGTTAATAGGTCAAAAATAACACATTTGGTGAGTTTTATTCAGTGGTAAGTGGAGACATTAATGCAACAATAATGGCATGATTATCAGTAAAACTGATACACAGACTATTCTGTGATATATATCTCAAACATATATATCACAATTGAGAGTCACAGAGTCTACAAAATCATCAAAAGCCACACTGTAAAGGCCATGAGTTTTCTCTGACAGGAAGGTTTTTATTTTATTTTATTTTTTTATTAGATATTTTCTTTATATACATTTCAAATGTTATCCCGAAAGTTCCCTATACCCTCCCCCTGCCCTGCTTCCCTACCCACCCACTCCTACTTCTTGGCCTTGGCGTTCCCCTGTACTGGGGCATATAAAGTTTGCAATACCAAGGGGCCTCTCTTCCCAATGATGGCCGACTAGGCCATTTCTGCTACATATACAGCTGGAGACACAAGCTCTGGGGGTACTGGTTAGTTCATATTGTTGTTCCACCTATAGGGTTGCAGACCCCTTCAGATCCTTGGGTACTTTCTCTAGCTTCTCCATTGGGGGCCCTGTGTTCCATCTTATAGATGACTGTGAGCATCCACTTCTGTATTTGCCAGTGCATAGCCTCATATAAGACAGCTATACCAGGGTCCCTTCAGCAAAATCTTGCTGGCATATGCAATAGTGTCTGGGTTTGGTGGCTGATTATGGGATGGATCCCCGGGTGGGGTAGCCTCTGGGTAGTCTATCCTTTCGTCTTAGCTCTAAACTTTGTCTCTGTAACTCCTTCCATGTGTATTTTGTTCCCTATTCTAAGGAGGAATGAAGTATCCACCCGTTGGTCTTTCCTCTTCTTGATTTTCTTGTGTTTTGCAAATTGTATCTTGGGTATTCTATGTTTCTGGGCTAATATCCACTTATCAGTGAGTGCATATCTAATGATTTCTTTTGTGATTGGGTTACCTCACTAAGAATGATATCCTCCAGATACATCCATTTGTTCAAGAATTTCATAAATTCATTGTTTTTAATAGCTGAGTAGTACTCCATTATGTAAATGTACCACATTTTCTGTATCCATTCTTCTGTTGAGGGATGACATATGGGTTCTTTCCAGCTTCTGGCTATTATAAATAAGGCTGCTATGAACATAGTGGAGCATGTGTTCTTATTATCAGTTGGAACTTCTTCTGGGTATAAGCCCAGGAGAGGTATTGCTGGATCTTCCGGTAGTACTATGTCCAATTTTCTGAGGAACCTCCAGACTGACTTCCAGAGTGGTTGTACAAGCTTGCAATCCCACCAGCAATGAAGGAGTGTTCCTCTTTCTCCACATCCTCGCCAGCATCTGCTGTCGCCTGAATTTTTGATCTTAGCCATTCTGAGTGATGTGAGGTGGAATCTCAAGGTTGTTTTGATTTGCATGTGACAGGAAGTTTTTGTAATGTCACTGTGGCCTATTTATCCTTTGACTCAAGTCTCCTAAGATTTGTTACTTGGTTTCTAAACACATCATTTGACTAACCAAGTAAAAAAAAGGAGAACAGAAATCCTCTAAAGGGCAAGCCCTATCCTGACTACTGATCACTTGCCTAAATGTTCATGAATCCTTTCCCTTAAGCTCAAGTTATGCTTGTATAAGTCTTTACTTGGGACTATTAAATCTGACCCCACCCTTTATGAGGCACGAGTCTCACTACATTGCTGAAGCTGGCCTCAATTTCAAGATTCTCCCGTGTCAACTTCCAGAGTAGCTAGCTATAGCATCTGCAGGCACAGCTACCATCCTGGCTCCTAGCTATCTTTCTGAACCTTTCAGTCACTCCAGTTAGTCTTTGCTATTTATAATAAACCTGCTACTGCTTGAATTGCTCCTATCAGTTAAGGTGTACACCATCAGGTCTTAGAAATAACACTTCCCTTTAGAAAAGATTAGCACTGTTCTTCTAAGACCACAGGCTGAGAATCTGATTTGAAAGTCTTTGTTTATCACTCCATATTTTCACCTTTCCTTCCGGGAGCTCATTAATGTCTGAAGACAAGTCGCAGTCCCCACGTTGAGGACGTTTGCAGTAAGCAGCAACAACAAATGTATTAAGCCCATGGATGTTTCTAATGATGATGAGCTAAGCAGCACTGTAAATGTTTAATAAATATATCCAAAGCAATACTAGTTATGTGGAGTTTAGAAGTCAAAACAACAGCAAAGCTCTCTTAAGAATAAAGTGAGTTGTGTATGCTATAACTCAGTGTCCGAGTGTTTACCTAGCATGCGTCTAATATCCAGCATTTCAAAAAAGAGTCAGAGAGATGAGAGACAAGGGACAGGGAAAAAGGGAGAAAGATCCTAAAAATTAGGGGCAGGCATGGCACCACACACCTTTAATCCCAGCACTCATGAGGGAGAGGCAGGAGAATCTCTGAGTTCAAAGACTAATAATAGCAGTTCCAGGGCAAACAAGGCTACATGATGAGATCCTGTCTCAAACAAATCCTAAAGTTTGCCTTGCTAGTGGCACCTACTACCCAGGAACCTAAGGCAAGAAGACTGTGAATTTGGGCTCAGGTTGGAATATGTAGCTAGACACCCTCTCTTTAAAGAAACAAAATAGGAAGAGATTATTCCAAAAAATTGCTTAAAAGTTTATCATCCTACCTTAGCATCACTCAGCAAAGATCTTTACTCTGGGTCTCAAAAGTGACCCTGCAGTTACTAACACAAAATACCATTTTTATAGTGATTTAAAAAACTGGATGAGGATCTTAAGGAGCTTCTGTCACTTATTGGTGTAGCTTTGAGCTCCAGTCTCATTACTGTAAACACAACAAAGTAATTCACAGGACTCCCGTGATGGCTAAGTGAGATAACACATTAAATTCAGCACAGTGACAAGCGGGCCATAGGTGGCAGCTGTTAGCTATTATTAAATTCAGTTAACTCACTTTTGTTGCAGTTTTGCAAGGTGTTAACTAACTATATGATCTCTTCTGAGCTACTAAGGATCTACCAGCACAATACAATCTACCATTGAGACACAGAACAGGGGGAAAGGGAGAGAGATCTGTTGTATTGAATTCACATTTTACAGTGGAAGAAAACAAAGTCAAATGATTCTCCCAAGGACATTAATAAGTAGGAAAAGGTATCTAGACCTTTTGATCTCACTAGTATTAAAAATACTCCTCTCTCAAGTTTAACAACATTTAAGTTCTGGAGCTGGGACCATACAAATAGGACCACAGAGCATTTGTTCTTTTTGGCTTACTTCACTTAGTACAATGTCTTCACAGTTCATCATGTTCTAGCATATGTCAAAATTTCCTTTTTTAAAAAAGACAGTATTTTTAAGATTTGTTTTTATATTTTTATTTATTATTTTAAATTATCTGTGTTTGTGCAGGTATGTGCAGATGCTAGAGGCCTTGGATCTCCTGAAGCTGGAGTTACAGGTGGTAGTGAGGAACCTGAAGCAGTGTGAGAACTTGTCTTCCCCAAGCCATACTCCTTACTGATGACTGTGGAATCATGGCTCCAGCTCCAGGATATTCTTTTAAGAAGTGGAATAATGTTGCAGTGTATGCATGTAGGGCATTTTGCTCACCCATTGACTGTTCAAGGATGGGTCTTACACTGCCCCCTTTCCTGAAGTACTAATAAAACTATTCATTTGAGTGTGGTTATTAAATTTCAGACTATTCACTCCTTTCCTCCTCTTTCAGTCCATCTCCTCTCACCTCTTTAGAGTTAGGTAGTCTAGTGTGCAGACTTTAGCGAACTGGGCAGTAAAGTCATTTCCCCCCTTTTGCTATCTTTCTCAGGAGTTCCACCATGATTGACATAAAGGAAAAATATGAACCTCAAATCCGTTTAATTCAATTGGCAGGATAAAACAGTTTATCAATAACTAAAATAGTAAATTAGGAATGAATGTATCTACAAATCACTTTATATGCTATTCTCTGTGCTTTTAATAAGCAATAATGAAAAGTTTTTGCTGGACATTAAATGGAGAGGGATGGTAGCAACCCTGTTTGGGGCTGGCCTAGGGAAATCTCAGCAGGTGATTCCTCTGAAGACAATTTAGAAGGAACTCAAACACACTAACTAAAACTGCTACTATCTTAAGTAACCTTAAAGCTATCCTCTGGATTAAAGACAGAGTTTGAATTCGTGGAGTTCCTCTACTTTCGACTTTATAACTGTGAAGTGAGATTAACCACAAGCTTCAGCACACAGCTCTTACAAGCAGGCAAACCACAACGGAAAGGAGTAACAGCCTGACTTCAAAAACAATGACGATTTAAAGATGAGTGTGAATCCTGCACTTGAGTGATTCAAAGAGTACAGGAAGGCTTGTGTTGTATGTACTAGTCAGGAGGTCATAAAAGAAAACCACTGAAATCCAATTTTCTGAAATCGGACTACAGCAGCATGAACCTCTTTGTGTGAACCATAACAGAAACGTATAGTCAAATGCAAACTTAAATAAGACTCACTACACTAAGTTGGTTGCCAGCAGGATCCACAGGACCCTTGAAACATTTCTGCCGCTATTCTGATTCTATCAACCATTCTCCCCAGTCTCGCGTGCTACAAAGTTCGGCAGTCACTCAGTCACCATAGACGTCTAAGAGGTTAATCCATTTTCAGACTCCTTCAAAGTTCACCGATATTCTTCCAAAAGATCTGTTCTCTAGGTTCCGGGACACTCCTTGCCTCCACGAATCGCCCAACACCTCCACCCCACCATCCAGACCAGATGCATCTAGACCTCGCAGCAAGCATGCTGCGTTTTCGCCCTAGCTCGCTAATTCGCGCCCCAGAATGTCTGGAAAAGCCGCTTGGAAAAGCAAACTTTCTGAGCATTTGCAGAGGCGGACTCACAGCTGGTTGATGGCGTTCTGCGAGATGACCGCATTGGCAGAGAAGTAGGGGATCATGTCGGGGCCACCGAGGCTGCAGGTGCTGGCAGGGAGCGCTTTCCTTTCGCCGGTCAAAGTGCTCAGGGTCATGAAGTCGACTCACACTGAATAGCTCCGCATCCTGGACCGGCGTTGGAATAACCCGGGCCCGAGACGCTGGTTCCTGGCGGCCGACCTGGGTCCGCCCGGGAGCTCCGAGGTAGCCGCCGAAGCCCCGGGGCTCCGCCGTGTACTCTGGGCAGTCGGGCGCTGCCAGCAGCCCTCCCCCACCCGCGTCCGGGGCGGGGCGCCTGGGCGGGGCGGTCTAGAGCGTCCGGAGGGTGGGCCTCGCCGACGCTCCGCCCCAGGGCTCCTAGCGCCCACGCGGATCCCTCAACGCTTACAGTCCTCCTGGGTAAGGGGGCTGCGGGAGACAGCAGCCTGGGTGAAGGGAGAGTAATGGGCAGAGAAAATTTCTCTACTCCGAATGCTCAAATGAAAAGTACCGTATCTTAAACAGATCTATGTACTGTAGCCTCTTAACCAGCTCTATGCACTGTACTGCAAACAAACCAAGTTTATGAATGGTCTTCAAAGTTTTTAAAGGTCTCACAAGTTAAATATGTATCAATGGTTTTCTTGGGTCCTCAAAAGGTGGAACTAGAGAGATTATAGTGTGTGACAATGTGGACAAGAATCTGCTAACCCTTGTAAATAAATATAGAGGGTTCAACAGCCTTAGTTGTATGTACAATTTGTGAAGATTAAATATCCCAATGCCCAAACTACACATTGGACCAATTAAATTTTAATGCCTTTGGAACGAGATCTAGATGTCGGTAGTTTTCGAAGATAGCCTGTTGTTTCCATCTACGGCGTTTCCCATCAAAGGGCATTCTCTGATGCCTTACAAGGTTTAAGCCCTTCCCATGCTCCTTGCAATGGGCTGTACAGTGCCTTTCACCTGATCAGGAACTAGCTCTGAAAAAGGAGCCTCTTTCTGTTTCAGGTCTTGGTTTACAGGGGCCAGTACACCGAAGCACCCCGCAACTCCTCATCCTCCAGCTCCCCTCTGGCTCTTCCTTTCTTACACCAGGGCAAATACTTTAGGGACCACTGTTTTTTTAGTATCTCTCTCTCTCTCTCTCTCTCTCTCTCTCTCTCTCTCTCTCTCTCTCTGTGTGTGTGTATGAATGAATGAATCCAAAAGCCAGAAATTAGTGAACTTTAAAAACAACTTTACTAACCAACTAGGAAAGACTTTCAATGTATTAGAATCAAGAAAAACTCAAATCTTTGTTTTATATGAAAGTACAGGGAACGGGGCCTAGCAAACACAGGAGTGGATGCTCACAGTCAGCTATTGGATGTATCACAGGGCTCCCAATGGAGAAGCTAGAGAAAGTACCCAAGGAGCTAAAGGGATCTGCAACCCTATAGTTGGAACAACATGATGAACTAACCAGTACCCCGGAGCTCTTGTCTCTAGCTGCATATGTATCGAAAGATGGCCTAGTCGGCCATCACTGGAAAGAGAGGCCCATTGGACTTGCAAACTTTATATGCCCCAATATAGGGGAATGCCAGGGCCAAAAGAATGGGAATGGGTGGGTAGGGAAGTGGGGGGCGGTATGGGGGACTTTTGGGATAGCATTGGAAATGTAATTGAGGAAAATATGTAATAAAAAATATTAAAAATTAAAAAAAAGAAAGTACAGGGAAGTTTGACAATATTCAATATGCTAACAATGAACATAATCTAAACATAAAAATTTATGCCTAAAACTAGAATTACTTTTTTATTAGTTGTCCATAAAACTTCAAGCCATTACCAAGGTAATGCGGGGCTCAGAATCCTGTGAAGCATACAGAAGGTGGTTTCTAGAGTTTCCTAGGGGTCTGGCAGTAGGAGAGACCCACGTGGCAAGTGAAGAGTTAAGGGAAAGTCTGGATGTTAGTTTCATCATCTTCATCCATCTCTAGGAAGGAAATGTTTTAAAGATTTGTTCAAGCTGTGTCAGCAGGCACCCAAATGGCAGTGTAAGAAAAAAAAATCTGCTGATACACCCCAAAATAAATTGCTTAAAATATCTGGCAAACTTGCCAGTTTGAAACTTCTTTCAGGCTGTAATTTATTACAATCTCCTACTGTGATTAAAAAAAAAAGGCACTTTAGAACAGCATTAAGGTGAGCCCAGTTCCTTTCATGACACAGCAAGAGATGGGAATTTTTATTGAAGTCAGTATTAAATGATGTCATTTAGGAAAGATGATGGCATGGCAGTCATCTTTATCTGAAAAACAATTCAGCAGAAAATGTGTATTACTTGATCCAATAAAACTCATTACATTTAGAAATGCGAGGGATGAAGATTTCATAGATACAGATTTTGTAAATATGTATCCTTATGCCACACAAAAAGGTTCCTACAGTGGTACCCCAGAAGTGCACAGTCTTTTGGTTTTCCCTTAAAAGACCTTTGTCAGCCATTCAAGTAAGAAGACTTAAATACCTCTAATCCCGTCCTTTTAAATTCTCCTTTTGAACAGTAACTAAGGCTTTGATAAGTCCCTTAATGTAAAACTATATAATAAGATCTTTAAGAATTTTTTTTCAGCCAGGTGGTGGTGGCACAGGCCTTTAATCTAAGCACTTGGGAGGCAGAAGCAGGTGGATCTCTGAGTTCGAAGCCAGTTTGATCTACAAATCTAGTTCCAGGACAGTCAAATCCCCAAATTTGTTTTGAGAGTTGAAAATCTTAGACAGACTATTCTCATATCAATTAAAGATTCTGAGGAGTCAGGGGTGGTGGTGCATGCCTACTGTACTAACACCTGAAAGGCTGAAGCTGCAGATTCACAAGTTTAAGGCTAGCCTTCACTACATAGGCAGACTCGGGCAATAAGGTGGCTCAGTAGGTAAATGTGCAAGCTGCTAAGCCTGACAACTTGAATTCACAGAGTGGGACTCACATAGTGGAAGAAGAGAAATGTCTTCCACAGGTTAGCCTCTAACCTCAGTACTGGCACTGTGGTGCTGTGGTATGCCCACACTTGTGTAACCACCCCCCTATGCAGCCAATAAATAAGTATAATTTTAAATGAAGCAAGCAAGCAAACAAACAAATAGACTAAAAAACTTTGAAACATGAAATATATTTAGTTCACTTAAGACAGACACCTAGTTCAAATCGACAGTGACCAGCCATTAAAGACTCTGGCTTTGGAATTAACGAACTGCATTGAGTATTAGCTTAATTTATTAAGTTGTTTTGAGGATTAATTAAAAACAGTATCTATATTTAAAAAAATACTTAGCACAAAGATCTTCTCTTTGGCTTTAATGTTTGCCATACTAAGGTAAGGCTCAATACTGACCTTACATTTTCACTGAGAAAATATTGGAGATGGTTTTCTTTGTTTTTTTTTTTTCCATAAGCATTAAAAAGTGGTAATGACTCTGATATAAGAAGTTCTAGGGTGGGACATTGTGTCATACATGTTTAATCCCAACACTCAGAAGGCTGAGACTGGAGAATATCTGTGAGTTTAAAGCCAGCCTGGTCTACATAGAAAGTTCTAGGCTAGCCAGGGCTAACAGTGAGACCCTGTCTTAAAAAAGTAAGATCCAGGCCCAATGAAATGGCTCAGTAGTTAAGGACAGCTGCTGCCAAGGCTCATGACCTGAGTTCAATCCTACATGGTAGAAGAAGAGATCTGATTCTTATAAATTGTCTCTGACCCCAGTGCATAACACACATACAGGAAAAAAAAAGAAAGTTAATTCTTTTCAAGATATGTGGACAAAAGCACTGTTTGGATAGGATGACAAGTTTTTATTATCACAAACTTGACAGTCAGCTTCCAGTAATAGAAAGGGACTTGTATTTATTTCATTACCTAGAAGTTGATGAAATGAATGAAAATTGAAATACATAAAAACATTATCATTTCATTTAGGAAGTTTTACTGTTTCTGCTCATAAGTTAGTCACATTAACTCACTATTACAGCCTATAGTCATCTGATATCTGTAATATTTACTTCATTTTTCTACTTTTAAGCTTTCAAATAATAGCATTAACTTATGCAAGTGTATTATTTAAGTACTTGGTCATAAGAAAAATGATTATACTAAGGTGAGGACTTCCTTGTGTTTTGATGTTTTCTCTAAGGGTTTGATCTAGAGAAATAAATAGTAAATTAATCCCTTGAGTGTCAAAAAGAAGAAAACCAACACTTTAAACGTTACAAAACAAAAATCTTGTTACCCGGAGTAACACAACCTGATGTATCTTTTAATCTGCAAAATGCCAGGATAAAACTCTCAAGATAATACCCCCAATTTCTGATTTATTGTCCAGACAGAGCTATCTTACTACACTAAGGCAAAGGCACTCACTCTTCAGACAATACAGTGCACCACAGTGTTAACAACAGCTCCGCAAAGCCAGCGTGTTTTGTGAGTATTTTCTTTTAAATACCTGACAATAGTTTTAAACACTTGAGTTGAACAATGCCACTGAGCTTTTATAATCATTTGCATAGAATTTCCCACACAAGAGCAATGTGGAACCCTGAGAAGATCTGCATCTCAACACCAGAGAAAGGCTCTCTAAAGCGTTCCTCCCACCTGGTTGGAGCCACCATATGCTCCTGCACAAGGACATGCTGCAGTCCTGCTTTCTTCAGGTTACAGAAGCCTGACACGTCTATTGTTTAGTAAAAATAATAGGCATTTATGGGATCACTTTTCACATTCAACACACTTCACAAAACATTAACTGTTTAGTTCCCGCTCTATTTCTTCATTCTGTTTTTTAACCACTTAAAAGTCATAGTAACATATGGCAAGGATTCAGAAGCGGAAAAGAAAAGCCACTTTTCTCATCTCTGTCATGTCACACTTAGGCAATTACAACTGTTTTCATAAAATGTCCTCACATATGCAAATATGAGTGAGTGTAGCTGTCCTCTAGGGAGATCACATGATAAATGCACACATACAATTGTATGATGTGTTTTATTTTGCTTCTCATTGACATTTATCATTATATCTTGGGTATCTTCTTGTGGTTATATAAATCTATTTGATTCTATTTGTTTTAGAGACAGGTTCTCCCTACATAGCCCAGGCTATCTTGGGACTCACTATGTAGATGAGGCCTTGAACTAAAGAGATCAGCCTGTCTTTGCTTCCTGTGCCACAATTAAAGGCATGCACCACCACACTCTTTTAAAGACACATGTTATATGACCATATACAACTTGGGTAAACAATTTGCTGTTGATAGGTATTTGTTTCCAGTTTTTATCACTGAACATGCTTTTATACTCTGAGGGAGAAGAGTCAGTTGTTACCAGGGATTAAACCCAGAGCTTCACAAATGGTAGGCTTTGTAGTTTTTCACAATTATGTGCACACTTGTGAACTTAATTGTTACATGGATGCTTAAGAGGTAGAACTGCAGTTAGTTAAACGTATTTTAAGTATCTTAAGATGTGGTAAATATTAATTAATTGCCCTTAGAAAAGGGTTTTCCCTTTGAAATCTTTAGTCTCACCTATCCCATGAACTAGTAAATTAACTTAGGGCCCAAGATGGCCTTCTGTGCAATTGTCTGCCTATTACATTACAAATGAAATATACTGAGTGCTGAGGAGAGAGTTCAGTCAGTAAAGTGTTAGCCTTCCAACCTGAGGATCTAAATTTGATCCTTAGAACCCCACATTAAAAAAACCCAAACAAAACAAGCCATTGTATGTAATTCTGATATTAAGGGAGGGAAGTTAGGGGGTTCCTAGTGCTTGCTGGCTGGCAGCCTCATGTTCTGAGTTCCAGACCAGTGAGAGACTATGTCTCAAAGATCAGAAAAGAAAAAAAGAAGAAAAGAGACAAAAGGAGAGGAGGGAGGAGAGGAGAAAGAAAGGAGCAGATGGCACCCATGGAAACGATCTCCTAGGATTTCCTCCAATCTCTACATGTTTATGTACAGCCAGATAGGGATACACCTCCCTCCCCAATACATCATAAGAAAAAAAAAACTGCAGGATTGTGTGGCACACACCTTTAATCCTAGCACTTGGGAGGCAGAGGCAGGTGGATTTCTGAGTTCGAGGCCAGCCTGGTGTACAGAGTGAGTTTCAGGACAGCCAGGGCTACACAGAGAAACCCTGTCTTGAAAAAACAAAACAACAAAACAAAACAAAAAAAGAAAAGTAAATAGGCTGTTAACTGAAACTAGGGAAAATACAAGATTGTAGAGTGAAAACACTGAAGCTGGGAAGATGGCCCAGTGGTTAGCTCACATGCTGCTTTTCTGAGACCCTCACTCATATCTCAACTGCCTGTAACCCCAGGGGAACCTAACCCCTCTGACCTCTGTGGGCACTAGCATTCCTGTGCAAGACTTCCCCCATATGTAATTAAATAATAAAAATAAATCCTTTAAAAAAGAAAACATTATAAAGAAGATATCATGGATTATTTATTTCAAATAATTATTTAACTATAATTCAATATATAAAATGCATTTTATTATAATTTTATTTATAATTTTATACACATGTATAAAATGAAATCATACCCATCCCCAGTTTCCCACAGCTCTACTATATTCCTCCTAGCATGTTCTTTCTCACAATTTAAACTACTTAAAGATAATATAAATTTATAATACATTTTAAAATGGGGCTGGAGAGATGGCTCAGCAGTTAAGAGCACTTGCTACTCTTGTAGAATACCCAAGTTCAGTTTCCTGCACCCACATGGAGGCTTACAACCATCTGTAAATCCAGTTCCAGGAGCTCTGACACCATCGTCTGCCTTCCTTGGGCACCAGGTACACATACATGCAAGCAAACACTCATATACATAAAATAAAAATAAATCCTTTAAAAACAGATACTTTAAAATACAATCAATGCTAGCCCTCATGCTATATAAGGTAGGAAAATGAGTCAAGTATGACCTAATACGGAGAGTATAGTAGAATGAAGTGAGACAGAATGCAAGTGAGTTTGAGAGTAACAAAAATGGCCGGGCGTGGTGGCGCACGCCTTTAATCCCAGCACTCGGGAGGCAGAGGCAGGCGGATTTCTGAGTTCAAGGCCAGCCTGGTCTACAGAGTGAGTTCCAGGACAGCCAGGGCTATACAGAGAAACCCTGTCTCGAAAAACAAAAACAAAAACAAAAAAAAAGATGGAGAGTAGAGGAGTAGAAGACCTTGAAAAAGGGAAATGATAATTGATAGGCTGAGACTCATTGAGCTAACATTCAGTGTGCGCCATCAAAAATTCACACGCATTGGAGCTGGAGAGATGGTTCAACGTTGCCCTTGTTAAGACCCTGGCTGGGTCTCAGTCCCACGAGGCAGCTCATAACTATCCATAGCTATTGTTGCAGGGGATCCTATTCCTTCTTCTGACTCTGTGAGCACTAGGCATATTAAATTCAGATGTATTATCCCAATTTTCAAATGTAACTTACTGAGTTATTATCATCATGAGGTTCACAGAGGTTAAATAATGTAAGCAGTCACATTAGTATTTCATATTTATTTTATTGTATGCATGTGAGCACTTTGCCTGCATATGTATGGTCTGTGCATCACTTGGTACTTGGTGTCCTTGGGGATAAGGTGTTGTTAGATTCCCTAGAACAGTTGTGAGCCACCATGTGCATTCTGGGAATTGAACCTGCGTCCTCGGCAAGAGCAACAAGTAAGTACTCTAAGTTGCTGAGCCAGCTCTACAATTTCCACAGGAAAATTTCAAACTTAGCTGGTCATCCTGGCTTCAGAGCTTGTTTTTCTCCCTATCTTCCAATTTTTTAAAAAAAATTTGGGGGTGGGTGGGGAGGGGAGATGGTGTCATGGTGCATGTATAGAGGTCAGAGGACAACACACAGGAGTAGGTTCTTTCCCTCTACCTTGTGGATCCTAGGGTTTGAGCTCAGGTTGTCAGTCTTGGCAACACATGCCTTTACCTATTGAGCCATTTTTCTGGCCTGGCCTTGTTTGTTTTTAAAGGGAGGGTCTCTTTGTGTAGGCTGGTCTAGACTTAAATTCAGCATTTTCCTGTCTCAACCTCCTGAGCCTGTGTCACCATACCCAGCTAATTCAGTGGTTTTTGTTCTCTGCTATCTTCAAGCCTTATTATTTTCAGTGTTCAAACTGTTTCCTATCGAAGACCACTTTCATCTAGATCAAGTTATTCATGTAAAATATATACTTGAGGCCTACTTCATTCTTAGTTCTCGAACACTTATAAACCCTCACTGGATTCTTAGTGTTGTTTTGGAAGAGTGTTTCGTGTACTTCAGAATAACCTTAAACTTTCTATGTGGCTGAAGATGACCTTGAACTTCTGATAATCCTGTCTCTACCTCTTTTTTTTTTTTTTTTTTTAAATTGGGTATTTATTTCATTTACATTTCCAATGCTATCTCAAAAGTCCCCCACATGCTCCCCCACCCACCCACTCCCACCTCTTGGCCCTGGCGTTCCCCTGTACTGAGGCATATAAAGTTTGCACGACCAATGGGCCTCTCTTTCCACTGATGGCCGACTAGGCCATTTTCTGATTCATATGCAGCTAGAGACACAAGCTCCATGGGGATACTGGTTAATTCACATTGTTGTTCCACCTATAGGGTTGCAGATCCCTTTAGCTCCTTGGGTATTTTCTCTAGCTCCTCCATTGGGGGCCCTGTGATCCATCCAATAGCTGATTGTGAGCATCCACTTCTGTGTTTGCTAGGCCCTGGCATAGCCTCACAAGAGTCAGCTATATCATGGTCCTTTCAGCAAAATCTTGCTAGTGTATGCAATGGTGTCAGCGTTTGGAAGCTGATTATGGTATGGATCCCTGGATATGGCAGTCTCTAGATGGTCCATCCTTTCGTCACAGCTCCAAACTTTGTCTCTGTAACTCCTTCCATGGGTGTCCTGTCTCTACCTCTTAAGTGCTGGGCTTAGAGGACTGTACCACCCTGATTTATACAGGGTTTTATCACTGGATCTGTATTAGGTAAGGGAAGCTAATTATCATCAGCTTTATTTCAGAGATGAAACTGCAGGCCTAGAAGGTAAGGACCCAAATTTACCTAGTAGGTATCAGAGCTGGGATTTCAAAGTATGTCTTCCAGTTGGATCCAATGATCAGTCCAAGGCTTATTGGGTTGTGTTAGATGTTTTTAACTCCTTTAGGATTTAAAACTATGTTATTCAAGATGGGCATGGTAGTTCACACCCTCTGTACCAGCACTGTAGCATCTGAGTGGGAGGGCTGTACAGCCAGACTGGCTCAAAAAACAAATCAGAGGGGCTGGAGGGATGGATCAGTAGTTAAGAGCACTTGTTGCTCCTGCAGAGGACCCAGGTTCAGTTCCCAGTCACTGCATTATGGCTCACAACCATTCATAACTCTAGTTCCAGGAGACCTAATACCCCTCTCTGTCCTCCTCAGGTATTTGACATGCACATGGTGCACAGATATACACACAACAGGTAAAACACCCACATTTACACATAAAATGATAAAAATAATTTTAAAAATTTAAGCCAGCTGTGATGTTGTTTACTTTTAAAACTAGCACTCAGGGGTCAGAGGCAGGCAGATCTTTTTGAGTTAGAGGTCAGCCTGATCTGTATATTGAGTATTGAATTCCAGACCAGCCAAAGCTGTGTAGAAAGAACTTGTCTCAAAAAAAAAAAAAAAAGGCAAAACAAAGAGAGAAACAAATAAAATTCACCCTATGTTGCTCAAGGTCTTATTCTTTATCATATTCTACATACTATAAACACATAGTTACATATGATAAGATATGAAATGTATATGAATTTTCTAACTGTTGCCTGTATATCTTACCTTTCTAACGAGGCAAATCCAACACGGCCAGTCTCTGGAGGAGTATACAGAGTAGCCCAGAGCACATTCTGCCTGGATGACATCCTTTTATACCACAGCCCACTGTATCTTTCTTGAGACTGTCTTTTTTACATTTATTCACAAATTAGGATCTAGAGACAAAAATTTCCCAAGGAACGCATACATTAATTGCTGAGGTGCTTGTCCTTTGGAGCTCAGCTTTCCTGCTGAGTACCTAAGGTTCCTCTTCACCTCTCCCCGCCTCATTCCTCACCTGCTGCCTTTTGCCCTGTAGATGGATGACTTTTCATACAGATAATCCCAGAGAAGGCCTGGAATATGACCCAGCAGTCAAGGGCTTGATTTTATTTTTAAGCCTGCCCCAGACTTTCAGGAGCCAAAAGTTCCAATTGCAGCAGGACTGATTCAGCCCTTTCACAGGCAGTTTAGTGCTGCACAGTCTGCTCAGAATGGTCAGGTTTCCAGCCCCTGGCAGAGCAGCGTCGTTATCTCTGCCTTCATGTATCCACTTCCCTGGCAGCATTTCACGTGCTATGTCTTTTACTTTGAAATCAAGTGGACACGCAAAAATCACACACTTGTACAACTATGCAGATTTTTTAAAAATTAGGTATTTTCCTCAATTACATTAGATTTTTTTTTTACCAGCTATGTCCCATATGTTTAAAGAATTTAATTAAACACAATGCTTATCATCATAATTCTCTTGAGTTAGGCAAAACTAAGGAGTATACAAGATGTGTTCCTTAATCTTTGCTAGAAAGTGGTCACTTTTAAAATGGTCATTTTTAGCTGGTCCCTCAGCTAACTTGAGCAGAGACATCTTCTGTTAGAGTCTGTCCATCACTTCGGCTAGAAGGCCAACGGGACCATGGATCTTCAGTGAAGTAAAAAATACTTTGCAAGGGAGATGAAGACTAAGTAGCAAAATCTTTCTATTCATTTTTAATTGTGAAATATTTCATAAATGTATCTGCTTGTATACTAGTCAGATAATAAGAGATATGTTTTAATATTTTACTCCTTGGATTTTAAGAAATTAAAAAATCATTTAAAAACTCTGGTAACCTTTTTGAACTCATTAACCCCTCTCTTTGTAAGAGATTACACTGGAGTTTGGTACTTACCTTTCTCTTCATGTTGCATATTATGCATAAGGTAATCTCTAATAGAAAACTCATTCAGGAAACCACTGTTTATAAAGCATCTAAATGATGTTTTTAGTTTACTTTTGATTGACATATAAAATACATACAGAAATGCAAACTAAAGCTTTTTTTGTTGTTGTTTAAAAACTTTTAATCTAGAACGGGCCAACAAGATGGCTCATTGGGTAAAGGTACTTGTTGCCTACCTTATGTTCCAAGTTTGATTCTCAGGACCCCATGGTTGAAAGAGAAAACCGACTACTGTAAATTGTCCTATAATCTCTACATGCACGCTGTGGCACCCCCATTCCCTCCTTCCTCCCCCTCCCCAACAACATACACACAATAAAGAAATAAACATACTAAACAAACAAACAAACATACCCCTTGTAGTTCAGGGATGGATAGATGAGTAGATATGTAACAAATCCAATATAGCAAAATGTCAGTTTTAGAACCTAGAGGTTGTATTTGGGTGTTTACTATATGATTCATCGAATTTGTTTGCATACTTTAAAATTTTTAAATAAGATGCTGGTGAAACAAACTGGAAATAAAGGTTAGAGACCTACAATTCCACCCCTGGAGAGGCAGGGGCAGGAAGATCACCATAAGTTTAAGCCATCTTGTGTTACATAGGGGGCCCTCTCTCAAAACAAACAAAAGTACTAGGGAAAAACCCACCACTATTTCCTATGTTGTCTAAAGTCTTAAAGGGTATTAGCTGGTTTCAGATATTTAAGGAACTGTCTGTTACAGGAAAGCAATAATTAGGTTTGATAGTTTAATTACTGTTTGAGCTTTTGTCTTATATTATTTAAGTATTATCTAGTTCCTTCAAGATTTATTTTCACAGTTATGCCTTGGAAAGCAATTATTCATCTTTTATTTTACTATCCTTTTTTGGAAAAAATCATGATAATGATAAAACCCAATACTGAAAATTGGCTTATGAGCATCCTTAGTAAGTGTTTTATTTCTTATGTAGTAATCAGTGTTTTGTTTTGTTTTTTTCTTCATTAATCATGAATGTCTTTGGCCTTTGTGGTAGTTTGAATAGATATGGCTCCCATAGACTCAAGTGTTTGAATGCAGGGCCCATAGGGAGTGGCATTGTTAGGAGATGTGGCCTTGTTGGGGATGTGTGGCCTTGTTAAGGTAGGTGTGGCTTTGTTAGAGGAAGTGTGTTATTGTGAGGGTGGGCTTTGAGGTCTCCTATGCTCAAGCAATGTCCAGTGACACAGTCTCCTTCTGCTGCCTTAGATTCAAATGTAGAATAGACTCAGCTCCTTCACCAGAACCATATCTGCCTGCATGCCACAATGTTTTTCACCATTATAATGGACTAAATCTCGTAAGCCAGTCCCAATTAAATGTTTTCTTTTATAAGAGTTGCTGTGGTCATGTTGTCTCTTTACAGCAAAGAAGCCCTAACTAAGACAGCCTTGTAATTATTGTCAGTTTGTAGCTCAGAACTCAATTGCAATAACTTAACGGTTTAAAAGGGGATGATAAACAGTGAAAAAATGGCCAATCAGAGCTACAGAAAGCTATAGTAAGTCCCTGTCATCAAACCAAACGATCCTCCCCCTCAAAACCAACACAGTGAGATAGCAGTTATAAATAAGTAAATCATTTGTACAATACTACCTTACTATTTTAAATATTTTCATATTTGTTTACTATTTATACCTTAAGTAGGAGCATTTTTGTTTTAGTGACATCTTAAAGCAACCACATCTAATTTAATAGTAATTACATTTTGCAATTGGAATAGGTAAAATAACAAACTTAGAGAAAACCAAGGTTGAATGGTGTTACAACACCTGGGCTTTCAAAAAGCCACTGCAGGGTATGATGGCTTGTAATCCCAGCAACTAAGCAAAATCAAGAAGATCAGTGAATTTGAGGTCAGCCTCAAGGAGTGTTTTAGGCCAGTCAGAGCTACACAGCAAGAACCTGTCTCCAAAAAACAAAAACACCCTCCAAAATAAAACATTTTTTTTATTAGGTATTTTCCTCATTTACATTTCCAATGCTATCCAAAAAGTCCCCAATACACTCCCCCCCCCCAACTCCCCTACCCACCCATTCCCACTTTTTGGCCCTGGCGTTCCCCCTGTACTGGGGCATATAAAGTTTGCAAGTCCAATGGGCCTCTCTTTCCAGTGATGGCCGACTAGGCCATCTTTTGATACATATGCAGCTAGAGTCAAGAGCTCTGGGGTACTGGTTAGTTCATAATGTTGTTCCACCTATAGGGTTGCAGATCCCTTTAGCTCAAAAGGAATGCTTTTAATGAAATTGATTCTGTTGGGTCGAAAATAGTAATTTCACCTTGGAAAATGAGAGCTATTATTGCCCCAATACAATTTTTATAAGATTTATTTTTATTGTTTTAAATTATGTACAGGTGTGTGCCTGCATGTGGGCATGTGCACATAAAGTGAAGTGCCTGCAGAAGCTAGAGGCATTGGGTCCTCTGGAGCTGGAGTTATGGACAGCTGTGGGCCTCTTATTGAGGGCACTGAGAACTAAGCACTGGCCCACTGGTAGAGTAGTAAGTGCTCTTAACTGCTGAGACATTTCTCCTCAACACAATTCTTTATTTTTTAAATTTTTAAATGATTTATTTATTTTTATTTCATGTGCATTGGTGTTTTGTCTGCATAGCACATACTATATCTTTATAAGGATGTCAGATCCCCTGGAACTGGAGTTACAGACAGTTGTGAGCTGCCATGTGGGTACTGGGAATTGAACCTAGGTCCTCTGGCTGACCCATTTCCCTAGCTGGTCCCCCCCCCCCCCAATTCTTAACAATAACAATGTTTAAATTAGGGGCCTCACTATGTTGACCAACTCCTAGGCCTCAACTCCTAGGTTTAAGTAATCCTGAGTAATTGGAATTGCAGTTGTGTGCCAGTGTGCTGAGCTTTAACCAAACTTTTAGAGGAAACTTATTTACCAGTTAAAATTAGTATAGGGCCGTAGAGATGGCTCAGTGGTTAAGAGTGCTGACTGCTCTTCCAGAGGTCTTGAGTTCAAATCCAGACAACCACATGGTGGCTCACAACCGTCTGTAATGAGCTCTGATGCCCTCTTCTGGTGTCTCTGAAGACAGCTACATTGTACTTATATATAATAAAATTACTGTAACCATGTCCAAGATAATTTTAAAAACTGAACGAAGATGAAGACATGATGAAATAACTAAAAAATCAAGCCCTTGGTGAAATGTGCTGGCTATGGAAAGACACAGTAATTTTCACACCACAGAAAGTAGATTTTAGGCCTTGAGTGATAACTGAGTGGAAGGTTTAGCTAGCAGTGAATGAACAATTAAATAAAGTTGTTTTCTGCTTACATATATTCTAGATATCGCTTAGGACAGAGGTAGATGGTTCACTAGTCAATCAAACTGTAATAAAAACATAGTTCCCTACAACTGTTGTGTTGAAGTTCTTTATAGTTTAATGTAATTTAAAGTATCACTTAAGTACACATTTAACACTTAGTTGCTTTTTTGAAACAGGGTTTTACTATGCTGCCCTGGCTAGCTTGGAAATCACTGGTAAAACGACTGGTCTCAAACTCAGAGATACACCTGTCTCTGTCTCCTGCATGCTGAGATCAGTGGAATGCACCTGGCACAAGCTCATTCTTTTAAGAAGAAACTCCATCTCTTGGAGGCGGGGGGGGGGGGGGAGAGGAGCAAAAGCACAGAAGTATTTTATATTTTGGCTAGAAAATAAGCTTCATTTGTAAAACATACAATCTCTGCCTAAAGGAACCATAAGGTCTGGAGAGAACATGGCTTCGGTGGTTAAGAACATTGCAGAGGACTCAAGTTTGGTTTCCAGTTTACATGAGTTTCCCTAAAACTTATATGTGTGAACATACACACACACTATTTACTCTGGTTTCTCTTCAGATTGTATAAAGGCACCTGGTTTTTCTGTAGCTCCTTCGCCACCAAAGTTTCATATTGAAAATGAATTATCCTGGGTGCATTACTGCTTTATTTCTCTGATAAAACACACCATGACCAACTTATAGAAAGAAGGTTAGCTTAATAATTGAATTAATAATATTCAGCTTTACTAAGCCAAATATTCTAGAGGAAGAAGAATCAATCTGTGATAACAAGCAACAGCGGCAGCAAGGAGCAGACTCTGGGGCTAGAACAGTAGTGGAGGGCTCACATCTCGAATGACAGTCTGGAAGCAGAGAGAATGACCTGTGGATGGAGAAGGCTTTTAACCCTCAAAGCTGGTCTGCAGTGATGTACTTCCTCTACCAAGTAAGTCTACATTCCCTAAATCCACAGAAACAATGCCAATAACTAAGGACTAAGTATTCAAGCCTCTGAACATAAGCAGGACACTCTCATGTAAACCATCACACTGGGCATCATTGCCAGAACGATAGGTATACACAAACATTAAGCTCTTAACTTCACACGAATTCAAAATTTAAAAACAGACAAATGGAAACAAAGGGTAGTCATATTTTTTCTAAAGACCTTCTCCCACTCTTAATCTAAAGGAAGGACAGCTTTAGACTCACAAACTAAAGCATTAACTATATGTATAAATGTGTATATATGGTACTGGTTATATTTTTGACATGAGAGAATTTAAAAAACAATCCTATAGTAATACAAAGAGACATCTAGAACATAGAATGTTTAATTTATTATATTGAATCTTCAAAAACAGGGCTTTCAAAGATTCTCTCAAACATTGTACTTGGACACATATATACATAGAGGTAAACAAAACTGCATCAAGAGAATGTCAGCTCTGCTAGGTATTGTGTTATGGTAGAGAATGTATAATTATATATAAAATATAGCTCATAGTAAAGCAGGGGAGAAAGATGAGGCAGATGAAGAAATAGCCCTCCAGATACTCTGTGTTCTTATAAGTAGCACAACTTTCACACAATTGGACTTGCAGGATGTGGTTCCCTTTGTCATCCTCACCCCATGGTGCCTGGATAAAACATTGTTCAAGACCCTTATAAGTTCTTTATATGTATTGAATATTAGTCCCCTATCTGATTTAGGATAGGTAAAGATCCTTTCCCAATCTGTTGGTGATCTTTTTGTCTTATTGACGGTGTCTTTTGCCTTGCAGAAGCTTTGCAGTTTCATGAGGTCCCATTTGTCGGGAGTGTCAGCATTCATGGTGGCACATACTAGGATTGCAGTAGTTTGGAGATAGAGGCAGGAGTATTATGAGTCAAGTAAGGTTGTTGGAAGACTTATAAACTATGTAAAGATTTGTTTTGGTAGGCATGAAGTTATCCTAGCTTTGGAAGAATTCCTTTTATAATTATGAAAAGAAATAATACAGGGCCAGTGAGATACTTAGCAGGTAAAGTACTTGTCACTCAAGGTTGACTACCTGAGTTCCATCCTTGGAACCCACATTAAAGGTGGAAGGAAAGATGGAGTCCACAAAGTTGTCCTCTGGCCTTCACATGTGCACCATGGGATGTGCACACTCACATCCATATTATCTACACAATAATAAAAACTAACATTTATTTTTATTATGTGTGTGTGTGTAAGTGAATGCTGTGTATGGGTGCCTGAGGAAGCCAGAAGGAATTAAATCCCTTGGAGCTGGAGTTACACTCGCTTGTTTGCTAAATGTGGGAACTGAACTTGAGTCCTCTAGAAGAGTAGCATGCACTCTTAACTGCTGAGCCATCTTTACAGTCCCCATAATGCTTAAAAAAAAAAAAAATGAGCCGGGCGTGGTGGCACACGCCTTTAATCCCAGCACACGGGAGGCAGAGGCAGGCAGATTTCTGAGTTCGAGGCCAGCCTGGTCTACAAAGTGAGTTCCAGGACAGCCAGGGCTATACAGAGAAACCCTGTCTTGAAAAACAAAAAACAAACAAACAAAAAGAATGGCTGGCATGGTGGCACATGCCTTTAGTTCCAGCAGTAAGCAGAGACAGGCAGGGTCTCTGTGAGTTCCAATCCAGATCTGATCTATGTAGAGTTTTCTAGGATAGCCAGGGCTACATAGAGAGACCCTGTTTTAAAACAAACAAACAAATGATTACAAAGGAATAATGCTAGCAACTATTGACTAAAATAATATAAGCATAGGTACTTCATGTTTCTCCTTATAGAATATTTTTATTATGTTGTTGAGGCAAGGTGCCCAAAGAAGCTTAAAACCTATTTTTCCAATAGAGGAAAATAGAGAAGCCAAGAATTTACTTTCTAGAAGCCAAATAATCATGGACCAAACATAGACTGTCCTTACTTACATATAACGATAGTGCTGGAAGTGTTGTGAAAGGAAAGCAGAGGTCTGTGAGAGTTTGAGGTCAGAGGTTTCCCACTGAGAAGCAAGAGCTGTTATAAACACAAGTAGGTTGCAAACACTTACATGTTTCAAAGAGTTTCTAAATTTTCTGACTTTTGTTTGGTATATCAACTGAACAGCTGTTTTAAGGCCAGGTTAGGTAATTAGTAACAGGTCCTTTTTCTCTCTCCATATGGCTGCTTAGCTGGAGGAAATTCTTAGTGAAACATTAACTCTACAACAGTCTGGCAGTTATGCTTATGAATATGTTCTTCTGCCTCAGGACTGTGGAACAGTCGTGAGTAACAGATCAAGGGCGTGCATGTTTTCATAATAAATATCTAAGTCATGAGCAGTTCTTTTGAACAAACCTTGCCAAATGGCGTTAAACAGCTTTAGAAATATGCCAAGTTAAAAGGGATTTGACCTACTGATCTAGAAGTAAGTTTCATTTCTAATTTAATGCTAGATTTGTACTAAAGATTTACTACTTTACTACGACTTTAGGATCCGAAGTGTCACAATTTTTCTTCTTGCTTTTCCTTAGAAAATGGTCTTAGCATCTTATGAAATAAGAGGTTCAATCACAGCTCAAAGTTACAGAAACTAGGATGCCAGTTTTTGGAAGTGGAAAATAATTCAGATGCATAGTAAAAGTACCATCACCTTATATCCAACTTGATGTTTGGTACTTACTATTTATTACAGTTTCCTATATTTATTTTAACCTCACAGAAATCCTATAAGGATAGATGTGCAGATGTTCTCATTTACCAATGAGGACTTTGTGCCTTACATAGTTGAGGTCTTTCATTTACACCGCTTATGACTGTAATGACTGCACTGCTGGGCATGCAGATTTTGTGATGACTTCTTTGTATGCATAAAACAACAACACTTGTAGGTTTGGAATCCTATCTAATTAGATAGTGCTCTGGCTAATTTTATGTCAACTTGAAATAGGCTAGAGTCATCTGAGAGGAGGCAACTCCAATTGAGAAAATGCTTCCAGAAGATTGGCCTGTAGGCAGACCTGTAGAGCCTTTTCTTTTCTTTTCTTTTCTTTTCTTTTTTTTTTTTTTTTTTTTTTTTTGCGAGACAGGGTTTCTCTGTGTAGCCCTGGCTGTCCTGGAACTCACTCTGTAGACCAGGCTGGCCTCAAACTCAGAAATCCCCCTGCCTCTGCCTCCCAAGTGCTGGGATTAAAGGCATGCGCCACCACTGCCTGGCTTCTAGAGCGTTTTCTTAAGTGACTGATGTGAAAGGGTCCAGCCCATTGTGCATATGGTCATCCCTGGGCTGGTGGTCCTGGGCTGCATAAGAACTGAGCAAGGCACAGGGAACAAGCCACTAAGCAGCACCTTCAGGTCTCTGCATCAGCTCCTGTTTCCAATTTCTCACTCTGTTTGAGTTCCAATCTGAACTTCCTTCAGTGATGGACTATGGGTGTGGAACTGTAAACCAAATAAACCCTTTCCTCCCCAACTTGTTTTCAGTAGTAGTGTTTCATCACAGCAATGGTAACCTAAACTAAGACAGACAGGAAGGGTAAAAGAGAACTGAATTTTCATGCCCTAAATACTACTACAATGATGACTTTTAAATGAGGTTTTATTCCTTATTATATAGTATAAAAGAAAATATCTATAATTTATATTTTTTCTTTTTAATTCTAATTTAAAGAGCAGATGCTATTTTTTGCCTGGATGACCTTTTGTTTTTCAGAAATCCTGTTTTCTACAGATCTGGTAGAAATATGGTTAAGTATTTGGACTTTTAAAAAAGACCATTATTCTACAAAGAATACTAAACACTCCACAGCTTAATTTTATTAAATGTTGTTTAATTCCACTTTGTAAAAATTTTCTAGCAGGTGGTTTACTCCTTATCTTTTAAAATAGTTAAATGTGAATGTTAATAGAATGTGAAAACACTGGTAATTTAAAGTTTTTCTTACCCTGAAATCTGTTTGTGTGTTCATATGTTGTGGTGTAAGAAAGATCATGGATATTAGGTGTTTATAAACCAACAAACAAGAATATCAGAAGAATACAAAAACTTGACTTTACATTTAACTTAGCAGTGCTGAATTAAGTGTTCAGAACAAACCTTTTCTAATAGCCTCTTACTCTTTCATCCAAAGCAAATAACTTACAGTGAGCAGCCAGAAAAGTATATTAACTTTTTAAAGATTCCTGAGGCTTCTTGCTGGAAGGTGGGATTCTTATTCAGGGTTGTGCTAGGAAGGCAGAGAAGTCACTACAATGGACAGACAAATCCTTGGTTCTTACTATACGCCACTTTTGAAAAAAAAAAACCTTTTATTTAAGTGAGGAAATCCTCTTTAGAGAGGGTGACAGAACTATAGAGAGGTAAACACATATCTCGGCATGATGGCATGAACCTATAGTCGTCTGGAGGCTGGGACTATAACCACTTTGACAAAGAGTTCAAGACTAGCCAGGGCAACATAGTGAGCCCTCATCTACAAACAACCCCAAAACAAAATACAAAAGTTAATTATCTAGTAGTGAATTACCTTTTTAAAAAGTTTCCCCTCATTTTTATTTTTAACTATGTGCATGTGTTGTATGTGGATATGCACAGGAGTGCAGGTGCCTGGAGGTGGAGGTAGTTGTGACCCACCAGATAGGGTGCGGGACCTAAACTCTTAACCTCTGAGGCATCTCTCCAGCCCTTCATGAATTGCCTTTAAAACTATCAGATATTTAAAAATCTCTCTAGTTTCTGTGATGGCTATTTTTTTGGGGGGGTCAACTTGACACAAACTACAGTAATCTGAGAGGGGGGAACCTCAACTGGGAAAATGCCTCCATAAGACTGGCCTGTAGACAAGGCTATGGAGCAGTTTCTTGATGTTTGCTGCGGGGCCTGTGATGGCTCTGGGGTATATAAGAAAACAAACTGAGAAGTGAGGAGTAAGACAGTGAGCAGTGTTGCTCCACGATCTCTGCATCAGTTCCAATCATCAGAGTTCCCATACCTCGAGAGTTCCCACTCTGACTTCCCTGCATGGTTGTAAGAGGAAACAGGCCCCCTTTCCTCCCCAGGGTGATTTGTATTTGGTCATGGTATTTTATCACAGTGATAGACAGTTTCAATTCATAAATTCATCGTTCATTTACCTAAACAATTTAACAATTAGGTACTTCGTGCCTATTAGTTCCAAGTGTTAGTAGTCTGGACCTTAAACATGAGAAAAAGTAGATGGATGCTAATGTCCTAGAATGAAAATGAAGTCTGTGCTGAATGAGAGATGTGATTCATGGACTTTCACTGTTTGTTCTTTTATTCCTTTCCTTTTTCAAAAAACACAACCTCTTGCTAGCCTAGGCTGACCTCCTACTTAACAATCTCTCTGCCTCAACCTCCTGATTCGACTAGGTTCATTGCTGCCTTCACCAAATCATTCTATAGGTCTATAAAAAGCAGTAGTTTTAGAGAAACATTAATGGCGAATGCACCAAACCCTTCCCCTAAGTGAGCTGGACTACCCTGTGAGTGTCTTTTAGAGACATGCAGTTGTATGTATTCTGTTTCTATACATTTTTTAAATTGACAGAAAAGAAACTTTTCTCCTGCCCTAGATTATACATTCAAAAATTTCTGTTTCCTTGACTACTTTGTTTTGTCAGTAGGGCAGGGTTATTCAAGATAATTTGCTAATTTGGTAAAGTCATGGCACTACTAATCAGTATTAAAAACTTTAAAATACTTCAGAAACTCTGTAAAGGAAAAGACAGGAGGCCCGGTAGAACTTCACATCATTGTCAGTTTCCAGAACCCACTCACTGCCTGGATGCCTTCAGGCTCAGCATGGCAGAGTTCCTGTTAGGGTCTTCTCAACGTATGCAGCTCCCTGTCCCTGAGGGTCTAAGGCAGGTTCAGTACTGAGGAAGGTACTATTGGACTCAGCATAAAACTGTAGCACAAAGCTCAGGGACTTCGCAGAATATTAGCTCCCTTCAGGTAGACTGTAAATAAGGAACTTGTTGAGGATTCTCCTTGAGTGTGCCATAGTTTGCTTATCCATCTAAAGCAAAATCTCTTGCAATATGCTTTCCCTGGAGAACTGACTAGATTTTAAGATCTTTTTATGAACAGGATATGATAGCCTTTCATCCAGCACTGGGGAGGCAGAGGCAGGGAATCTCTGAATTTGAGGACATCTTAGTCTATGTGGTGAGTTCCAGGAAAGCCAGGGCTACACAGTGAGACCCAGCCCCCAATTCTACAAACAAACAAACAAACAAACAACAACAAAAAAACATTCCCCAAAACAGATAGAAAAAAAGAACTTTTTAAATTACATTTTTATTTTGTGCAATATGTTGGGGGGGGGCATAAGACATGGTACCCAGGTAGGAGTCAGAGAACAATGTGGGAGTCGGTGTCCTTTTGCATCATGTAGGTCCCAGGGATTGAACTCCAGTTGTGATGCTTGGAAGCAGCACTCTTCCTTATTGAGCCAGTTCATTGGCCCTAAGAAAAATATTTTCACCACTTCTATGAGGCCTACTCCACTATATAGTATTTAGCTCAAAAGATTCATCATTAATCCCAAATAGTTCAACAAAGACCATGGCCATAAACAGTCAACCAAAAAAGGCCTTCCCTTTTCACCTCTGTGATACCACTACAGTTGTATTCTACAGACCCCTCTGAAAAGCTTAGCTACTAATAAGTTTATTTTCAGTTGGTTTGTTTCAAAAACTCTGAGTCCTGTATTGTGGTCTTTCAATCTGGGTAGGGTAGGCAGACACAGGTAATCTGGTACGGGTAAGCAGCTGTAGCCTGTGGAGCTGAGGAGATGCACTGAGATTATTACCGGCCTGCCTCAGAGGAATGTGTAGGTGAAGAGCAGAGGACTGAGGAGGACGCTGGCAGGCTTTGCTTCACTTGCTTCTTTATGCCTTGTCGCTTTTAGAGGATTAATGCTCATCATGTAGCTCAATGACAGAATATTTATCTAGTATGAGGGGCCCTGGATGTAATCCCCACCATCACAAAATAAATACCCAGATATATAAACAAGAAGCACAAAACATTCTAGAGAGAAGGCTCATACTTTACCTACAAAGTATTACTCAAAGAAAACTTAATAAGAAGGGCCAGTGAAATGGCTCAGCAAGTAAAGGCACATGCTGCCAAGCTTCACAACCTGAGATCAATCTCTGGGACTCACAGAATGGAAGGAGAGAAACAGCCCAATTCTCAACAGATGTCTCTGACCTCTACATGCACAGTGTGCATTCCCTTCCCCCAGATAAGGAAGTAAATCTAGAAGCAAACAAATGAAAACTTAATAACTTAATGTGTAGTAGGACAAAATAATGAAATGCTTCCTAGAGCATTCTACATAAGTAAGGCTAGAAAGAGAATCATTCAATCATCATCTTCTATCCATAGAAGATTTGAATTTTGTAGAAAATTTCAATTTCATTATAAGCGGTTCTGTGCACAGTCAGCTAGTGGCTGATTTTACTGCTCGATCTGGAGGGTGTTCCAGGCCCTTCCCTGCAGTTTATCCCTCTTGCAAGGAATGAGGGACAGTAGGTAGTAATTATATTATTTCAATTGTTTGAGAATTTTGCTTTTCCCCATTAAGCAGACAGGATCTCACAGCCGTACTATTGTACTCAGGCTGGCCTTCAACTTCAAGGCTCAACATCTTCCTGCTTTAGCCAAATGGTTGGACTATGGGCATAGAATCCGTGACTGTCAGCTGTTTCCCCTCACCCTGAGAACAGCTCTTTCTGCTATCACTATACTGTCGCCTTTCCTCATTGTCCTGCCTCCACTAGAAAAGAAAACAAAACTAGCATTAAATTTGAGATCGGCTTACACAGTATGACCAGCGACATTAGCTAGCGCTCGATCAACTGTCTCTAACGGGAAAGCAGCGGACTACAAGAGACTGAACTGTATCTGCCTCTATTTCCAACAGACTCACGTTCAACTTTCGCTTACGAAAATAGCCGGGAAATTTTTATTAGTCCTTTTTTTTTTAAAGTTAATATAAAATTATAGCAAAAAAAAAAAGGAACCTGAACTTCAGTAACACAGTTGGAACAATCCGCAGCGGCGGCAGGAGGAGAAGAGATTTAATTCAGTTGATTTTCTGTGGTTGTTGGTTGTTCGCTACTCTCACAGTGATGGAAGCTGCACATTTTTTCGAAGGGACAGAGAAACTGCTGGAGGTCTGGTTTTCCAGACAGCAGTCCGACGCAAGCCAGGGATCTGGGGATCTTCGTACCATCCCAAGATCTGAGTGGCATGTCCTTTTGAAGGATGTGCAGTGCTCAATCATAAGTGTGACAAAGACTGACAAGCAGGAAGCTTATGTACTCACTGAGAGTAGCATGTTTGTCTCCAAGAGACGTTTCATTTTGAAGACATGTGGTACCACCCTCTTATCGAAAGCACTGGTTCCCCTGTTGAAGCTTGCTAGGGATTACAGTGGGTTTGACTCAATTCAAAGCTTCTTTTATTCTCGTAAGAATTTCATGAAGCCTTCTCACCAAGGGTATCCACACCAGAATTTCCAGGAAGAAATCGAGTTTCTTAATGCAATTTTCCCAAATGGAGCAGCATATTGTATGGGACGCATGAATTCTGACTGCTGGTACTTGTATACTTTGGATTTCCCAGAGAGCCGAGTAATCAGTCAGCCAGTTCAAACCCTGGAAATTCTGATGAGTGAGCTTGACCCAGCAGTTATGGACCAGTTCTACATGAAAGATGGTGTTACTGCAAAGGATGTCACTCGTGAGAGTGGAATTTATGACCTGATACCAGGTTCTGTCATTGATGCCACACTGTTCAATCCTTGTGGCTACTTGATGAATGGAATGAAATCGGATGGAACATATTGGACTATTCACATCACTCCAGAACCAGAATTTTCTTATGTTAGCTTTGAAACAAACCTAAGCCAGACCTCCTATGCCGACCTGATCAGGAAAGTTGTTGAAGTCTTCAAGCCAGGAAAAGTTGTGACCACCTTGTTTGTTAATCAGAGTTCTAAATGTCGCACAGTGCTTTCTTCGCCCCAGAAGATTGACGGCTTTAAACGTCTTGATTGCCAGAGTGCTATGTTCAACGATTACAATTTTGTTTTTACCAGTTTTACTAAGAAACAGCAACAACAGCAGAGTTGATTAGGAAAAATGAAGAAGAAAAACCGCAAAAAGAGAAGACACACAGGAGGTGGTGGCTGCTTTCTAGATGCTCATCCTGAGGACCGTGCTGACCATGACCACCACCTCGTAGTTGCAGAAAGCCCTAGGTGTAATGATGGTGTAATCATTTTGAAGTGTATGCATTATTATATCAAGGAGTTAGGTATCTTGCATGAATGCTCTCTTCTGTGTTTAGGTGTTCTATGCCACTCTTGCTGTGGAACTGAAGTGCATGTAGAAAAGACCTTTGACTGTATGAATCTTTACGACACTTGTGAAAATGATACAATTTGGTTTATGCACAGTGTAATATTTCTGCAGGCATCATCCAAAATTCCCCACAGACAAGGCTTTCGTCCCCATTAGATGCGGCCTCAGCTGACATCTGTGGCTGTTCTATTAAATTACTGCCAGAGTTTTTACATCCAGTTACCTCCACTGTCTAGGGCATATTCTCTACTAATGTTTCTCAAAACCGATTTGTACTTCATACAGGTGTTTTATGCAATGGCAATTAAAGTTTTTCTTCCACAAGTCGAAAAAAATTGAGATCATTTGTTCTAATACCCTTCCATTTTTCATTGTGAGCTGAATAATGATATATACAAATGTTTTGCATTGTGAAAAAGGGTTAAAGCCAATTCTACTTCTGCCTTCTAGCAAAGGAGGAACTCTACTTCAGATTTTTTTTACTTTGGAGTATATGACTCCTATAAACAATTGCCCTGGTAATAAGACCGTTCACTTCATGTTGAAGCTGCTAGATGATAAAGAGTAGTGAATACCTTCTAAAACAAAAGTCCTTCATTGAAAATTCCTACTGCTAAGTAGCTAAGAAAAGAGCTTTTAAAAATGTACACTGAGCTGCTAGATAGAGCCTCTCAGAGGGCTGCTATGCTAGGTTCCTGTCCTCAAGCACAACACAGCATCATTAATAGTTGAGACAGATGCAGATACCACAAACAAACATTGGACAGAGGTCAGGAACCCCTATGGAAGAATTAGGGAAAGGGTTGAAGGCCCTCAAGGAAATGGCAACCCCACAGGAAAACCAACAGTGACAACTAACCTGGATTCCTGGGAACTCCCAGAGACTGAGCCAAAGAGTATATACAGGCTGTTTCAAGGCTCCCTCACCCCCGCACACATGTAGCAGAGGGCTGCCATGTCTGGCCTCAGGGGGAGAGGATGCACCAAACCCTGCAAAGATTTGAGGCACCAGAGTGGGGGAATGCTGGGAGGTTGGGGAAGTGGGGGTTGGGAGAAGGGTTATCCTCTCAGAGGCGACAGGACAGGAGGAGGTTTGGGATGTTATTAATTTTAAAAAGTATAAAAACTGTACACTCTGCAGTACCTCAAGTTTTTGAGAAGACGAGGGAGACAGCTCATGGTACCTCCTGTGGTCATACACAAACACTGCTAAAAATGACAAGAGGAGCCACGGCAAGAGATACCACCAGGCTTCAGCAGGGGAGCAGCAACTTCAGTGTCGTCAGTCACAAGAGGTTATCAATAATTTAAAAACTCTAATTTTTTAAAAGCCCAAATCCTCTTCTCTCTTATATATGTGTTTTACTTCTAGTAGGAGGTCTATCTATCTGCCACCAATCTCCACACCATCTCTCCTGTTAAAAGCACAAAAAACCATTTGGCTTTTCTCTGGAAAGTTAACATCATCACTGTTCCTGAAGCAGAAGAGAGGTGGGTAAAGCACCTCAAATAACTGGGGAGAAGCTCCTCTGTAACTTTCTTCTAATTAGGAGATAATTTAAATTAAAAAATTAAAAGATCAGGATTAAACTGCCAGCTCATATTTATAATGCATTCTTCTTTGTCCTATTTCTCTCTTTTTAAATTTAAATATAATACACTCTTTAGATTAATATATCTTTAACTGGAATCATATCCAGACAAAAATGCATCTATAGTCTCTATAGATGAAAGATGTGCATTTATTGTCATAATGTTTAATAAACCCATAGAAAAGTCATGCCTCCCAACAGGCTGATAGTAAATGAAGTTGCATCTCAAAAGTAAAAAGAAAATAAGCAAATACGAGATAAGGAAAGCACGGTGAGGTACAGAGAAGAAGCCTTAAGGAGAGACTTGGCCTCAAACTGAAGGAATTAGTAGCACAGCCTCATTGTGAAGCTATCTTGTGTCCAAGGACACGAGGAGGGCCAGACTGAAACAAGACCTTGTGTATATTAGGCAAGCAAGGCCTCTGTCATTAGCTACACCCACAGGCCTACATGTTCTAGCTGTCATCAAGCTCTTTCTACCTAAATGCTTCCCTCTGCTTTATATGCCCAAAGGTGAACTTTTTGGTGTATCTTCTCATAAAAATTCTTTCTTATGTGTATTATTTATAGGAAAGATATCAACATTCTTCCTCATTCAGTAATCATTTACTGAGTGCCAGCTGCTAATTGCTGTGGGCACTAAAACAGGTCCTGTCCTCATGCAGCTCTCCAACGGGGACCAAGCATTTGCTTAAACTGCTGCAATAGATTCCTGAATAGTTTTTCTTCCATTCCTTCAGACCCTAGGACATTGCCAGACTCTCCCATGATTCTTTTCTTTTCCTTTCTTTTCTTTTCTTTTCTTTTCTTTTCTTTTCTTTTCTTTTCTTTTCTTTTCTTTTCTTTTCTTCTCTTCTCTTTTCTTTTTCCTCTTCTCTTCTCTTCTCTTCTCTTCTCTTCTCTTCTCTTCTCTTCTCTTCTCTTCTCTTCTCTTCTCTTCTCTTCTCTTTTCCCTCTTCTCTTCTCTTTTCTTTTCCTTTTTGGTTTTTTGAGGCAGGGTTTCTCTGTGCAGCCCTGGCTGTCCTAGAACTCACTCTGTAGACCAGGCTGGCCTCGAACTCAGAAATCTTCCTGCCTCTGCCTCCCAAGTGCTGGGATTAAAGGTGTGTACCACCACTGCTCGGCATATTAATGAATTATTACTAGTAACTTTAAGGCAGGTCTTTATGTTTTTTTATGACTTGACAGTTCAGTGATGTAAATAAAATATGAGAGTTTTACTTTCTCATAATTATGTGATTCTTTTGGAAGAAAAAGTATACCAGTGAATACCAAGATAATATGTAAAACTTGAGATTAACTCAGAGCTATTCAGATTGAATCTCTAAGGAAATGTAAGGATGCTTTAGACTCTTTTATAATTGTAATGAGAGTAATGTTTACAACGCTTCTGCTAAAATGTCTATTGAATTTCTATCTCTTAGCCTTATTCAAAATAGGATTTACTGCCAGATCTTCTCTAAGAAAGTGAGAAATTAAGCTTTAAGCCAAATGCATATGATAGTTATGACAAGAAAAATGTTGCCAAAAACCTCAGTTACTAAAGAAAAGGAACTATACTTTAAATTTAAGTTATAGTATGTAAGCAGTAACGAATGCCTATTAATTTTTCTTTCCTTTTCTCGTTTAGCAAACAAAGATGAATTGTACAAGACAATTGTTTTCATTTTTGTAGTTCATACATGTAAATAACATTCTTTGATCACATTCCTTCCTCTTGTTCCTGTTCCACCTCCTCTCCTGTTTGTTCCCTACCTGAGTCACATCAGATCCCAGTACAGATGGTTGTGAGCCACCATGTGGTTGCTGGGAATTGAACTCAGGACCTCTGGAAGAGCAGTCAGTGCTCTTAACTGCTGAGCCATCTCTTCAGCCTTTAATGATTTATTTTTAAAATCTAGATTCTATATGTATAGAACATGAGACAGACTTTCTGCATTTAGCTTATTTGGCTTAACATGAAGATTTCCAGTTCATGCATTTTTTCTCCGTGACATAATTTTATTCTTTTAAAAATTATTTAAAGTATGGGTACTATATATGCATGTACACATATACATGCATATATAGTACCCATACTTTAAATAAATAAATGCCAGAAGAGGGCATTGGATCCCTTTATGGATGGTTGTGGGCTACTATGTGGTTTCTGGGAACTGAATTCAGGGCCTCTGAAAGAACAGTCAGTGCTCTTAACTGCTGAGCCATCTCTCCAGCCCCTAATTCTTTATAGATGGATAAAACACTCTTTAGCAGGTTAGTTTCTCTACAATAAGCATGCTTATTATATCCATTGTATAGATTACTCATGATGGTTCATCATTTGGTTGACTTCAGAGGATAAATTTTGTTAATACTTAAAGAACTAGAACTTTCCAGACAGGGCTTCCCTATGTGGCATAGGCTAGCCTCAAACTAGCTATTTATCCAAGAATAACCTTGAACTTCTGATCATCCTACTTCCTAAGGCTTCAATTATAGGTGTAGACTGCCAGTGCCTGGCTTACACAGTGCTATGGAGTCAAATCCAGGATTTTGAGCATGCTAGGCAAGTACTCTACCAACTGAGTTACATCTCCAGCCTCCAAGAGACCTGGTGAAAACTGAGCTCAAACTAGCTTCCATATCATTGAAAAACAATCTATCATTTGAAATCTTTCTGAATTAGCAACTGGATTCTTAAAGAAGTTCCATTTATTCATTTTAAAAAGTGTTTTTCTAGTTTTAAAAATAAAAAATTAAAACATTTAAAATTGTGTGTGGGTTTTTATTTGCATGCATATCTGTGCAACATGTGAATGGCTGGTGGTACTCTCAGAGGCCAGAAGAGGGTGTTGGATCCCCTGGGACTGAGCTTGGGGACAGTTGTGAGCTGCCATGTGGGTGCTGGGAATTGAATTGGGTCCCCTGTAAGAGCAGACAATGATCTTAACCACTGAATTACCATGTGCCACATGGGTGTGGGTACCCATAGAGGACAGAAAGACCTTAGATGCCCTGGAGCTGAAATTACAGGTGGTTATGAGCTGCCCCATGTGGGTGCTAGGAACTGAACTTGGGTCCTCTGGAAAAGCAACAAGCACTCTTAAGTGCTGAGTTGGCTCTCCATCCCTGTTTGTTTTGAGACAGGGTCTGTTTCAGCCTCTCAAGTGCAGAGATTTATAGGTAGGGGACACTACACCAGGTAGCATTCATTTCCTTTCTTAGTATCAATGCAGCATCTTGTAAAACAGAAACAAACTAATCCAGCAAGACCAGAAAAGATTTAGAAGCCAGGCGTGGTGGCGCACACCTTTAATCCCAGCACTTGGGAGGCAGAGGCAAGTGGATTTCTGAGTTCGAGGCCAGCCTGGTCTACAGAATGAGTTCCAGGACAGCCAGGGCTATACAGAGAAACCCTGTCTCAAAAAACCAAAAACCAAAAACCAAAAACCAAAAAAAAAGATTTAGAAAAAAATTTAACTACATAGATGCCATAAGACAAAATGAATAAACGTACCTTCTGGGCTGTGACCGGCATTCCTCCTCCCCACTGTCGGCCTCCTATATAAACAGAAATTGAAAAAAATTAAAATGGTTTCCTAACCAATGCAATTTTACTAATAAGCCTTTTAGTTAGAGATAGGTCATTCATACTGATCTGTATTTAAACTAAATTTTCTTCACAAAAAATTATTTGTACTAAATGAGACTGATAACGCTAAAATTTGTTTCTGGAAGAAATATCTGTAATAGTTTACAAACAAATTTTACTGAAAACAAAGTGCTACTTATTAAAACAATTAATTTCTGAAAACCAACCAAATATATTCTGTATTATTATGCTACTTTAAAATTAGTTCTCATTACTACCAACAACATCACCAAAATGACCTATGATTCTGACCACGAAGAACAACCTAAGTAATTAACAACCTTTCCAAGTGCCCACAGAAATCACCAGTGCCATCATCATAATGGGTGCCCACTTCCTGAGCATGTGCAATGTGCCAGACACTATGTATGACACATTAAGTACATTTCCTTTTGTTGTTGTTTTTACTGTTTTGTTTTCTTGAGACAGGGTTTCTCTATGTAGCCCTGGCTGTCCTGGAACTTGCTCTGTAGACCAGGCTAGCCTTGAACTCACAGAAATCTGACTGCCTCTGTATCCAGAGCACTGGGATTAAAGGTGCACTTCACCATGCCTGACCTTACTACTTTCTTAAAGGGGACAGAGAAGACCAAAGAATCAAGGCCTTTTAACTACAAAGCTGGTAAACTCATAGAGAGTTTGGCAGTTTGCATGGGGCCTGTAAGGGTCTGCACCAGATGAGGTCCTAGGGCTGAAAGGAGATGCAGACACATGCCTCCACCCCCCACAGTGACATACTTCCTCCAACAAGGCCTACCCTACTCTAACAAGGCCACACTGCCTTATAGTGTCACATACCATGGGCCAAGCATATTCAAACCACCACACTTAGTTTCTGAATTCCTAAAGATAATATCTCCAACTGATAGCTACTTGGAAATAAAAAATAATTTTCTCTAAGGGAGTCTCAGTGAGGAACAAATTACTCTTATTTATGCCTTAGTCTAGCAGTTGATGGCCAACACAAAAACAAACTCAATCACATCTTTGGAGGTTCTATGGCTTATAATGTTAAGTTTGGGATATTTTTTTTTGCAGGTCCTTTGCATATATGTTATGGCTTCTTGTTTTGGGTATGTATGGAATTCCTATGTGTGCAAATGTGTGTATCTCTGCATCTATATGTGTTTCTTACATTTTTTCCTTGGTCCTTTTTCTTGTTTGGTTTGGTTGTTTTGCCATATTCCAATTTGTTTGTTTTTGATCTATTTTATTATTATTTTCTAGATGTCTTATTTTCTAGCAAGACAAAAAGGGTATGGATACAAATGGGAAGGAAAGTGGGGAGAAACAGAGTGGGGAGGGGAAACTAATCAGAATATA
Source organism: Mus caroli (assembly GCF_978045245.1). NCBI lineage: Eukaryota > Metazoa > Chordata > Mammalia > Rodentia > Muridae > Mus > Mus caroli. The sequence goes on from NW_028227268.1 coordinate 45,359,880, forward strand.
CTGTATGAGAAGGATCTATTTTCAATAAAAGTAAAAAACAAACAAACAAAGGATTGATGGAGTATATTCATCATGGTTTAGAACATGTAACAGGATAAATGAATGTAATTAGAAACATGGACTCAGGGCTGGTGAGATGGTTTAGTGAGTTAAGGGCCTTCCCCCTAAGCCTGACAGCAAGAGCTGGTGGAAGATGAGAACTGACTCTTGCAAGTTGTCATCTGATTGCCACATATGTGCTGTGGCATACATTCACACACACACACATATACACTATAAATAATTATGCTGTGTTAATAGTAAACTGTAGGTTTTCTGTGGCACATTAAATAATAGGGTCTTAACTCATGGAAACTTAGCCTCAATAAGTATTTTATCAATAAAGAAAGCAAAACTCAGACGAAAGGATGGACTATCCAGAGACTACCCCACCTGGGGATCCATCCCATAATCAGCCACCAAACCCAAACACTATTGCATATGCCAGCAAGATTTTGCTGAAGGGACCCTGATATAGCTGTCTCATATGAGGCTATGCCAGTGCCTGGCAAATACAGAAGTGGATGCTCACAGTCATCTATAGGATGGAACACAGCCCCCACCCCCCCCCCAATGGAGAAGCTAGAGAAAGCACCCAGGGAGCTGAAGGGGTCTGCAACCCTATAGGTGGAACAACAATATGAACTAACCAGTACCCCCAGAGCTCGTGTCTCTAGCTACATATGTGGCAGAAGATGGCCTAGTCGGCCATCATTGGGAAGAGAGGCCCCTTGGTATTACAAACTTTATATGCCCCAGTACAGGGGAACGCCAGGGCCAAGAAGTGGGAGTGGGTGGGGAGGGGAGCAGGGCAGGGGGAGGGTATAGGGAACTTTCAGGATAGCATTTGAAATGTAAATAAAGAAAATATCTAATAAAAAAAAATAAGAAAAGAAAGCAAAAATCAGACTGGAGAGATGGCTCGGCAGTTAAGAGCACTCACTGCTCTTCCAGAGGTCCTGAGTTCAATTCCCAGCAACCACATGGTGGCTCACAACCATCTGTCATGAGATCTGATGCCCTCTTCTGGTGTGTCTGAAGATAGTGACAGTGTTCTCACATACATAAAATAAGTAACTCTTAAAAAGAAAAAAAAGAAAGAAAGTAAAACTCATAGAAGGGAAATAGTGAAAGCAAAATTCACAAAAGGAAATAGTTGTCCAAGGAAACTCAAAGGGTGATGCTTTACTTAAAACTACCAGTATACTCCTTTGTGCTTTGAAAACTATCATTTACCTATTCTTAACCTACACAGGTTACTATAACATGTAGACCTTCAGAGAGACAAGGATATTGATGATGGAAAAATTAAGAAAGATGATAGAATTAATGATACCCTGAGGATTTTTTTCCTTTTCATTTCCTTCTTAATTTTAATATTTGTTCTGTTACCACTTTTGCCCAATTTGGAAACACAGAAGCAGTAAGAGAAAAATAATCTTAAATAATGTGTGTACTGTTTGCCAGTAAGCAGCCTACATTTTGCAGTTTATGCAGTCATCCATCCCACTCACCTCTTCATTATCCACCGCCATTCCTGGGCATTCATGGTCAACTCTTACCTGTTATTCCTATGCTATTTTAAATATTGATCTTACTTTAATCGTTGCTAATATTTCTGATAGAAAAGGAGCACTGCAGAGATTCTGCTCCTAAAAGGAAGTTCAGGGTGTCCTAGTGCATGACAACCTTTGCTATAGAATAGGTTTTAGGGTCAGAAGATATTATCTTTAGGAATTCAGAAATAAAGTGTGGTGGTTTGAATATGCTTGGCCCATGGGATGTGACACTATAAGGCAGTGTGGCCTTGTTAGAGTAGGGTAGGCCTTGTTGGAAGAAGTATGTCACTGTGTGGGGTGGGCTTTCAAACACTCCTTCTAGCTGCCTGGAATACAATCTTCCTGGTAGCTTTCACATCAAGATGTAGAACTTTGAGCTTTGTCTCCAACACCATGTCTGCCTAGACGCGGTCATGCTTCTTGTCATGATGATAATGGATAGAACCTCTGAAACTGTGAGCAAGCCCCAATTAAATGTTTGCCTTTATAAGAGTTGCCTTGGTTATGGTGTCTCTTCATAGCAGTGGAAACCCTAAGACAAAAAGATGTTAAAATAGAAAAGAACTAGCTTTTTGAATTAACTCACAGAACCTGGAAAGCTTACAAAAATTTAAATGAAGAGTCATGTGGTGGCACACACCCTTTATCCCAGCATTCAGGAGGCACAGGTAGGTGGAGCCTTAGACCTTGCTAGCCAGTCTAGCAAACCAGTAAGCTTCAGGTTCAGTGAGGGACCCAGTCTCAAAATAAGGTGGAGAAGTGATAAGATTTCTAGGTCAAATCTGGCCACCACATACACACACACACAAGTATATGGAGATACACATACTCACAGATAAAAATATACCCAAAGAGCTTAATAAATAAAAATGGTTTCTTGGGATATAATCTAAGAAATAGTGCTTCCTTATTATTATTGATAAAAATCCCTCAAATTCTGATATATTCCTCACATTTTTATCATATGAAATAGTACATAATGAAGAATACTTTAACATACTTAAGTAATGAGGAAAAGTAGTAAAGGGAACATTTCCACTAAAGAGCTGGAATAGTACCCATACCTTGTATTCTTATTTATTTCCCATTTATATCTTCCTCCATGTTGCAACTATCGTGGTAAAGCTTATAATTTTCTTATTTTTCATTCAATTGTATTGTAAGATTATCTCAAACACATAGAAAAGTTGATATGCCTTAAAGTAAACCTGTGTATTCAATCTTTATTTTTACTAAATACATTTTTTCTCACTTGTTTCTTTATTTATTCAACCTGGTCATCCATCAATCCATTCTTTTTCTTTTCACTTTTATTGAGATTTGGTCTGTCTAAAGTCTTGCTGACCTAGCAAGCATAAGCATCAGATTTAATCACCTACCTTGTCACACACCTTGTTACTGAAAAAAAAATGACAAATAACCTACTTGTTCTGAACATTAAAAATTAACAGAAGGCTGGAGGGACTGCTAAACTTGTTACTCTTAGGACCAGGCATAGGACCCAAGGCTTGGTTCCCAGCACCCACATGATGGCTCATAATCATCTGTAAAGTCCAGTTCCAGAGGACCTGGCACCCTCTTCTGATCTCTAAAGGAACCAAGCACACATGGGATGTATATTTATACATACATGCAGTCAAAGCACTCATATACATAAAATATAGTTTTTTTAATACCAGGAGAAAAGTGTAGGATAACTTTTAGTTTTGTTGTGGGCAAAATAACTTGATACAGAAGAAAGAGAGCTAATCAATTAAATGATCATCTTACACACACACACACACACTCACACACTCATGACATTTTATTTTCAGAGCTCTATTGTTAAGCAGATTTTATTTAAAATGTGTGATGATTTCTTGATAAAAAAAATGATCAGGAAACAATATGGTAGGTGATTCTAGATGTGCATTCAACTATAGATTGAAAGACTTATGTATTCTTACCAACCTGTCTAATACTTGCACATAAAAATAGGTCACTGTAATGTGGTTAATTTCCATTGACTGGATTTAGAATAATCCAGAAGACACATTTTTGGGCATTTCTGTGACAGTGTTTATAGAGATACTTAATTAAGGAGGAAGGACTCAACCTAAATGGGGTAGCGTCCTCCCATGGGGTGGGATCTAAGACTGAGTAAGAGGAAGGAGAAATCCTGATAAGCATCAGTATTTGTCTCTTTTTACAGCCTCACTAGGATAACTCAAGCAGCTGCTGCAAGCTCCTGCTACTAAAGAGCCACCACACCCTTGCCACCATGATGGACAGTATTCCCTTTAAAACTGTGAGTTGCTTTCTGTCACAGCAATAAGAAAGGTAACTAACACAGTCTGGGAAAAGTGTAAGCACCCAAGCCTCATTTGCAGAGACGCAGGCTGTGAAAAACAATGGGTGGTTCAAAGCGTAAGCAATAGTTTCCCAGAATTCCTTTTAGTTTCCATATGTTCCAATATTGTATATTCACTTATTATTCTCCTGACTTGTTCCTGCTCTTATATCACCATGGATGACCCTTCTTCCCTGTTGTATATTCTTCACCAGTGTTGTGGTACTCTGTATTGTGTCTCTGTCCTTCACCTACCTAAGGCATTCTCTAATTGGCTTTAGTAAAAATCTGGTGGTCAACTAGTTGGGTAAGAAGTGGAAGGTAGGACTTCCTGGGAGGGAGAAAAGAAACTCTGGGAGGAAGAAGGCAGAAACCCTTTACACCAGGACATGGGAGGAGACAGATATGATCACAGGCCTAGAAAGTGTAACTCATCACCCTCTGGCTGGCTGGGGCTAGGTAGTTAGTTTAACTTAAGTGAGCTAGTTGAGAGTGTACCCAGCCAAGGCCTAAGGCTTTGAAATATTAAAAGGTCTCTGTGTGGTTATTTGGGAAAAAACTGGTTAGGGAATAATTTCCACTGCATTAATTTCCACCACTAATCAATATATACAGAATATAATAATCATTTAATCTTCACACCAGTCTTCAAAGCTGGTTTCTTTTGTGTTTGTGTTTGTGTGTGTGTGTGTGTGGGTGTTTCTAGACAGCGTTTCTCTGTGTAGCCCTGGCTGTCCTGGAACTCACTCTGTAGACCAGGCTGGCCTCGAACTCAGAAATCCGCCTGCCTCTGCCTCTCAAGTGCTGGGATTAAAGGTGTGCACCACCACTGCCTGGCTCAAAGCTGGTTTCAAATGGCAGACATTAATGCTATTTCTTCTATCACCTGGAAATATCTGTTTCCCTCCAATTCTAGCTTTACTCTAGCACCATCCAGTTCTGTTTCTAGGTTATGAGTGGGTTCTTCATTTATCATTCACCATTGAACTGTAAGGTTTCTTCTTCTTCTTCTTCTTCTTTTTTTTTTCTAGGTCAAGAACCATGCCTAATCCCACCTGTCATCACAGTGCCCTAGGTACAAGATGGGACTAGAGGAAGAGGCAAAATCAAGTGGCTGTAGTGATTAACTAGTTAGATTTGTTATAGGCAAACACTTAAAACCAACTGGTTATACATTTCCAGCAAGTAAGGACTATGTATTTGCAACCTGTTAGCTTTTAACAAGTTTGAAGAACTTTGCTATGTTGCTTGTTTTTTTCAGGAGGTGACTTGGGCCCTAAGGCTTTCCTTTTGGCTAAGCAAACAATTTTACTTGTTTTTATTTCTGTATGCATACATTCAATATCAACTCACCAGTTTTCTAGCCAGTAAACAAGACTGATCCTTAACCTTGGATATTTCACATTGTAACTCAGGGAGAAAGTTCTATTAAAAATGTTAATTGCCTCACTTGGACCAAAGCAAAGTTGGACAGTATAGCATAGAAGCATCAGAGGAAGAAACAACTCTAAGATTGGAAAATGCTTTAGCTAAGTTAACTTTTACGTTGGGCTTCAACTAGAGAGTTTTGTCAAGTAGTAAAAGCAGACTTATTTCAGGCAGAGGCACAAAGAACAGAAAATGTTACAGGCTATCTGATCACACTGTGAACCTCAAGATTGTGTTATTTACTGAAGGAAAAAAAAGACCTGTTTTTAGTCATGATATGGCTCAGCATTAGCACATAACTAATTTGTCTGGCAGGAATACAGACTTACCCTTAATCCCAAACAATGAAGATAAATTTAGTTTGTAGAAAGAAGCACCCATGTTTGAAAGTGATATCTAATTGGTGGCAGACAAAGTGATTAATCAGAGAAAGATCTGACCGAATAGGATCTGCCCAACTCTCAAAAGGAGAGAGGAAAGGGAAGCTACTTAAGTGCGCAGTGCAGAGAGAGAGGAAGGAGAAAGGAGGCAGTTTTACCAGGACAGTTATAAAGAGAGGTTTCAGAGGGGGAACATGGTAGACACAGATGAAGACAGAACAAACCAGAGAATAAGAAGCCAAAAGATCAGACTATACTGCCAAAGTGTGTATTGTACAAAACAGAGCAATTCAGGAGAAGCTGAGAGAAGCCAGATTGAATCGATTAATGTGAAGCCAAGTTCTGAGCCAGGAACAGATGAGTTGACTAGCCAGCCAGAGTTCAGAAGGACCTAGAAAGGGTGAGCTTATTTAGCAGTGACAACATTTTAGGCTTAGATAAGATTGTATGGAGGCTAGAGGCTTCTAGGACTAGGCCTAGGTTAGCAGACAAAGGCAGTAAAAATAAGAGATGACAATTACTACAGGAGAATATAAGTTACTTTTATAAGAGTAAGTGGAAACAAGTTTCACATTTGAGGAGCATTGAGTAGTTGTGCATTGCTGGGACAAAGGTAGAATTGGGGGTTAAAGCTATCAAGTAGTCTTGTTGTTATGGTTCCACAATGCTAGGTATCCTACCATGACAGCTCTATAGCCGGGAAACTGGATTATCCATTAACTAGATATGATAGATATAACTGATCAGTTTTCTCTGCCCTTGACAATAAACTAATAATGGGGGGGGGTGGTTAGGGGTGTCAGGGAAAAAAACCAATAGTGGCCTTTTAAGAGGAAGTGTGCACTTTGGAACTAAAGATAGTGCTGTGCTTCTGGTCTATGGAAGCAGGAGGATGTAAAGGCACTGTGACAACTATACTGGTTGTCACATGGCTGGATTTAAAGGTGTCTAGAGGGCTGGTGAGATGGCTCAGTGGGTAAGAGCACCCGACTGCTCTTCCGAAGGTCCGGAGTTCAAATCCCAGCAACCACATGGTGGCTCACAACCATCCGTAACAAGATCTGACTCCCTCTTCTATGGAATGTCTGAAGACAACTACAGTGTACTTACATATAATAAATAAATAAATCTTTTAAAAAAAGGTGTCTAGGACTGGTGAAAGGCATCTGAGTATATGTGGAGATGTTTACAGAGAGGACTAACATGTGAGAGCGAGTAGGGAGTGGGGAGAGCCACTCTGAGTGTGGACGGTCCCTCCCAAATGGCATCCCAGTTGAAAAAGGAAGAAGCCAGAGGAAAGCAGCAAATGCTTGCCTGAAGGCTCATTTCTATTTGAATGATTCATCTATATTTGCTGCCATCTACTGACAACAAACTCCATTGTCTTCAGTCATTCCTTATAGACCAGTGGCTCTCCAGGGAGCTCTCAGGCTTTCTGCACTAGATTGGAACTGCTAACATGTCCCATCTACTGTTTTGAGAACTTGGTCCTGTGTGCTGTGTTGTACCAGAGAATATATGTCTATGAACATGCTTTGTGTGTGTGTGTGTGTGTGTGTGTGAATTCTGTTGGTTCTGTATCTCTAGAAAACTCTGCTTAATACAGGTACCACTCCTAGTGTTTGGATTACTTGTTAAGAGAAAGATTAGCCTATTTCCTAGGAGCAAAGAAAATGGAGGTGAAACCAGTTGCATAGGTTATTAATTGATTTGTAACAAATGAATCCCAGGAGCACTTAGCTGGGTGTTCACTCAGAACTATTCACTCAGTGCTGCTGTAAAGCAAATACATGAAGATCCAAGTAGCTTCACTCTTACAACTGTTGTTTTGACCTGGATGGCTGTAAAACTGAAGTGCCTAATGTGAGCTCTAATATGGCTTGGGCCCCCTCAAAGGAGAGTAGTTTCAGGGTTGGCTTCTTGCATAGCAGCCCAGGGCTCTAAAAGGATGCTAGGCTTGGAGCTGGCAACAGTGTAATGACACTATGTTACACTCTCTTGATGCATTAAAGAACAACCCAGATTCCAGGAGAGGAAGTAGATTCCTCTTCTGGGGAAGCAGCAGCAAAGAATCTGCAGTCATCTTTAAGTACCTCTTCCAATTCTGGTGACTAGCTAGCTGAACATGTGGGCAAAAGGAACAGGACAGAACACCAAGAAGGAATGTTGATGCTGGCTGGAATCAGGAGTAAGACCAAAAATTCAACCTATTCATACTTTAAAAATATAACATCTAGTAAAGTAAAAATAAGTTAAAGCATGCAACAATTGCAAATGAAGTCAAAGTCCTATCTTACTCCTATTATGACAGGATTAAAAGAAAACCTAAATAAAGCTTTCTTGCCTATCAGTTGAAGCAACAGGAAATTTTTGTGAGATACCCACTATTTCTGAAGCATTTTGTTTTTTAGATTATTTGTGAGATGCAAGTGCAGGTCCCCATGGAGGCTAGAAGAAGGTGTCAATGCTCTGCAGTTAACAGATGGTTGTGAGCTGCCAGATGTGGGAGTTGAGAATCAAACTCAGGTCTTCTGCAAAAGCAGTACTTACTCCTAACTGCTGAAATCTGTTTAGCCTAAGTATTTTCCTTAAATTACTACAAAATATAAACTAGTACAACGATGCATGCCTATAATCCTGGGAGACAGAGACAAGAGGATCCTAATTTTTAGGCTAGCCTGTGATTCAATAGAGTTCCAGCCCAGCCTAAGCTACATAGAGAGAACCTGTCTAAAAGGGGGGGGGGTAAGTGGAGGGAGGCTGGGGATAGACCAGTGATGGAATGCTTGTCTAATATGCCCAACACTGGAACTGTAAAACCAAAGCAACTAAATCAGCTGCTTCCTCAAAGACAAGAAAGCTTGATTCAAATTTCATTAAAACAACTGCAATTCTGAAAAATAAAATGTCCTCAGTCAACAGCTTTTGAAGAGTCCAGCTCAGAGGAAACTGAGTTGCTGTGGGGAGCTTTCACTGGGTGTCTTCTATCTATAATCCTTATTCTGCATATATATGTATATATATATATATATGCAGAATATATATATCACCTATTTATAGTACTTACTGTACACTTGTAATATTATCTTTTCTACTGATATTCAGTTCCTCAGGTTTTTTAATTAAAAATTGTATTATTATGGAGGGCAACGTGTGTCTATTGAGTATTGCTAAAATTCCTTCACTGGAGGAGACTGTTTATGTCTATATCAAGACAATATAAAAATATTATGCCTATATAAATATAGAGAACACAAAATACATATAGAAAAGTTACCCCATCCTCCTGCAATCCCAAGCTGAGGCATAGCTCTACCAAAGTTCATCCGGGAACCAATGGTTTATTAAGCTTGCTTACAGCAATGGATAAGGGGCTGCCACGCCCAGCAAGGATGACGACTCATCCATGGTTGTGTTGACAGAGACCCCTGGTCCTTTCCACCTGACAGTCCCTGAGACCTCGAGACTATTTAGGGCAGAATTGGATACAACTGGTTGGGAAAGGTGTCTGAATACTCAGGTGAGGGTCCCATGACCTTCCATGTTCCTCCTATGAGGGAATGTCAGAGGTCAACAAACACAGTTGTGATCTTTGCAAGCTAGTCCAACAGAACATGGGAAGATGGCAGCAAGTGTGTGGCTCGATAGTCCTGTGCAATGCTGTGGCTTCCACAGATCTAACAGATGGTCAGGCTTGCCTAGCACATGTTTTAACCATTTCACAGCTCAGTTCCTTGGCTTTAAGATGCAACAAGTCAGCCCTGTGGTAGTGCATGGCTTTAATCCAAGCATTCTGACCATCGATTTTGGCGGGCGGGGGTGGGGGGGTTGTCCAGTGCAGAAGCAGGTACGTCTCTGAGTTCAAGGCCACCCTGGTCTACAGAGCAAGTTCCAGGAATGCCAGGGCTACACAGAAAAACTGTTACTGGTTTTCCAGCTGGTCCCCTTTTAGAACAGCATTAGCAACAACACTGTCTCCATACCTCCTGCCTGCAGGTTTTTATTCTTTAGTTCTAGGGTTATGTGCCATAGCTGATTTGTTAGGTTTAATAGTTATAGAATTTTTAGGAACTTTGTGAGACTCACCCTGTGGCCTGAAATTGGCACAGTGGAAATGCTTATCAGAAAAATTAACAAATGCTATATAAATCCGTCGCCACTCTGAACACTGGCTTTCTAAAGAATTGACCAGCATTCTGCAAAGTATGAGGCCAGGGAGTGTGTACTTTAAAAAAATCTTTACAAAGCTAGGCATGGTAGTACTGAGATGCCAAAGCTTTTAAACTCAGACTCCATTTTAGAGAACCTGACCTAAGTTTGAACTCAGGTAGACTAACAGGCTGGTATAGCATTAGTTTCCAAGTTGCCCCCAACAGAATCTGAGCCTAGCTCCAGTCTCTAAGCTAATCCCCAACAAGATCAGTGTCTCCAGGTTATTCCCCCAACAAACCTGCACCCCCAGGTTACAAGCCCACCTTCTACCGAACGACCACCAATGCAGAGGGGAGCAGAAGTTAAGTTTATAATCTGACTCCCAGCACCAGCCAATTACGTTAAAGGCCACAGGAACTTTCCAATTAGATGTTTGCACAAGTACTCCCTGCTTGCTGCTTACTATAAAGCCTTGCCCTGATAGACGTTCCAGGCCCCCCCACCCCCACCACCAAACCATCCTACGTGACAGTGGTGTGTTGGGGGGGGGTGGCGAGCTAGTTCGAATGGAATAAAGACTCTTCTGTGAGTTGCATCAGATTTGGCTCCTGTGTGTGCTCTTGGGGATTGCTAACATTTCCCTGGCATAACGGTACATGACTGTAATCCCAGTGCTCAAGAGGCTTAGGCAGGAGGATAATGAGTTCAAGATCAGTCTGGGCTATAAAGAGAAGAATGTCTAAAAATACTGAGAAACAATAAGTGTGGACGACTTCATCTTAAAGGCTTCAAAAGACTATTAAAAATGCAGTCTACTCTGTCAAGGTAATGGTGATAGGTATGGGGGGATCAGTGTGTTCATGGAAACTCAGCCTTCTAGAAGGATGTATTTATATCCCTTTGCCCTGTAAGGGCAGGAATTTGTCAGCACAGTGCCTAGCTTATATAAGATTGTTCAGATAATACTAGAGGAAGTAAATACAGTCCAGAGCATTTATAACCAGGAAATAGTAAAATGAACAATAAACCTTAGACTCCTTTCACTATGTCATGTTCTTTATTCCTATTAAATTACTAGTCATATGCTTGGCTTATCAACACATGAGGAGTGCTTAAGTGAGGGGTGGAGAGTAAGCAGCTGGTTTTTAAGAGAGAACCCTGCTTTTGTGCCACTATCTGGTTCTCAGTCCTTTCATGACTCTTCATCAGAACCTAGAATAAGTGCCTTGTAGGTTTGATCAGCACATCGTTTTTCAGATGCTGAAACTGTCTCATGGAAGTGAAACACTTTGCTCAACATCTAAAGTTAGCTTCCTGTCTGGGAAGGTATTTTGTCAGAACAAGCTGACAAAAGTATTAAAAGTATGTTCCAGGTATGCCGCTAGGGATGATCCTCAGACTCTGCCTGATCTTGCTTCCTTTACTTAAGTGAAATGCTAGATCCCATTCCTTGGACACCCCATACCTGTAGCTCAATCTCTCAATGTGGTCTTCCCATTTGTTCTCCAGCCAGGACACAGGTATAAAATAACTAATTGTTAAATGCTCAGATATTTCCGTGTGGTGAACAGTAGCTTGTTAGAGCCCCTCTGAAAGTTCAAAATCCAGACAGGTTAATGTCTGGCACAGCAGGGGACTTCCAGATCCTGTTCTAGGTTAGTCAAAATGGTTGCCTATGCCATATAAATTGTCTTCTTCTATACCAATAGCCACATTGTTTTCCTGCTCTCTAAACCCTGTTTATTTTGTTTTTGGTGTGGGAGATTTAGCCCAGAGCCTCACACATGCTAAGCACATGCTCTATCATTGAGCCAAATCCCCATCTGTTCTCTAAACTTTGATTTAAAACTTAACTCTGACCTTACACTCACCCCTGGACAGTGCCTGTGTGTTCCTGCTGTAGTTCTTTGCCTAGAACCACGCTCCAATTGCTGACTGAGTCTGGTTTGAGTGCTGCTAGTTCTTTGCTACACAATTTACCATGCTTCCATAAGGATTTAAATTAGAAAAGGAACTGAAAACAGACCTTTCTTTTAATATTAAGCATGCTAGTATTTATGGATCTGAAGAATTAGATTAGGATTAAATGGGATTACAAATTGAAACATTACTTAAAAGAATAGGAACACCTGCAAAGGAAATATTTTTTTAAAACCAATTATTTCTAAACATGACTTTTCCAAACTTTCTAAAGTTGTTTTCAAATTAGGGAGTAAACAAAAGCAGTTAATGGCTTTGGCCAGAAAGAAATTAAAGTGTTTAAGATGTAGGCATTTAGCTATGATAGTTGTACTAGTCAGAGATGAACTGCTATCTAAACTGTTCTCAAACTCACGACACAGCAGAAGATGAATGAATGACCTTTAGCTTCCAGCCCTGTCGCTTCCTCCAGAGTGCTACTTAGTGCATGCTACACGATCACTACCAATAAAGCTACATCCTCAGCCCACTTATAGATCTTTGAATAGGAAATATACTTATTGTGAGATGCTGGAGTCTATAGAAGACAGAGGAGACTTTGAGACAATAATATATTCACAAAGTTCATCTGCCTGCAGAGGTTAGGTTGTTATATTTGGAAAGTTGATACAGTCTTTAAACTTTTTATTAATTCTTTGTGAATTTTATATCATGTACCCCAACCCCACTCATTTCCCTGTCTCTCCATATCTACTCTGCCCTCGAAATCTTCCCCCCCCCAAAAAAACCCCAAAATAAAAGTAAGTCCTGCCTACATGATGGCAAGGGTAAAGATGGAGCAGAAACTGAGGGAATGGCCAACCAATGATGGGTCTAGCTTGAGATCCATCCCATGAGAGAGCCCATCTCTGACAGTATTAATGATAATCTGCTGTACTTGAAGACAGGAGCCTCGCATAAGTCATCTGAAAGGCTTCACATAGCAACTTTTGGAAACAAATTAAGAGACCCACAGCCAAACATTAGATGGAGCTTGGGGAATTCTATGGAAGAGGGGGAAGAAGGATGGAAGGAGTCAGAGGGGCCAAGGACACCACATGAAAACATACAGAATCAACTAACCTGGGCCCATAGGGACCCACAGAGACTTGACCACCAAACAGAGATCATGTATGGAATGGACCTATGCACATATGTAACAGCTGGGCAGCTTGGTCTTCATGCAGAACTCCTAACAGCAGGAGCAGGGCCTGTCTCTGACTCTGTTGCCTGCCTTTGGACTCCTTTCCCCTAACTGGACACCTATTAGCCTTAATAGGAGGAGATGGACCTAGTCCTATTGCAGCTTGGAATGCCTAGGTGGCTGATATCCAGGGGAGGCCGCCCCTTTTCTGAGGAGAAAGAGAAGACTGGAGGATGAAGGGTAGGGTAGGTGAGGCAGGGGGGAAGCTGTGAGAGAGTGGAAGCTTTGACAGGGATGTAAATTAATTAATAAAAAAAGAAAAATATGGCAATAATGTAGGGCATTTTCTCAATTAGTGATTGGTGTGGGAGGGCCCAGCACATTGTGAATGAGGCCACCCCTAGACTGATAAGAAAAAACATCTTGCCATGGAAACTGTAGCGTGTCAGTGTGTCACATAGTGTACCTTTTTGCCTAAACAGCTTTTCTTGCAGATGTTTATCACAATTGGTCACTGGTCTGGTTTGAAGCCTCTGGCTTCAGCTACATTATCAACATTGGATCCTCACAGGACTTTTATAGGATATCTTGTTGCCCTGTGTCATGGAGATCCTGTAGCTTCAGTTCTGCAGGAGCAGCTCCTTCCCATGCTCCAGCAGTTCACAGAAGGTAGATGTTGGGGTGGGCCAATTAAACGTCTTTGGATGGTAGCTGACCTGATCAGCCTGCTAGCTCTCCTGCACCCATGCCACCATGGTCAACTCTCTAGCACTGCCCTGCTAAGGAGCAGGTCAGCTTTCCCAGGCCCATGGTATCAGGCCCAGCTCTACCATGCTGTTCAGGCTCGGGGACAGGCCAACTCTCTCACCTGCCAAAGGTGGCTAGGGACTGGGCCATCTCTTCCATACCCATGTCACAAGGGCCATTCGAGTGTGCTTCCTGGGCAATGTGTGGGCTCACTCTCCCAAGTGCTGCAGCTGGTGAGGGGATTCAAATTTTTAATTAAATATTTTATTAAAAATGAAAGTTTCCTGGAGGGACCCTCCAGAATGCACCAGAGACCTGGGAGGTAAGAGACTCTCAGAACTCAAAGTGAGAGACCTTAGATGAAATGACCAACAGTAGGGAGAGTGAACTTATAGAGCCCACCTCCAGTAGGAAGACAGGAGATCAAGTGAGGGATGGGGTTGCCATCCCACAGTCACAACTCTGACTCATAATTGTTCCTGTCTGAAAGAATTACAGGGATGGAAATGGAGAGGAGCCTGAGGAAAAGAAGGTCCAACGACAGGCCCAAAGTGAGATCCAGCTCAAGGGGAGGTCCCAAGGCCTGACACTATCACTGAGGCTATGGAGAGCTCACAAAAAGGGACCTAGCATGACCACACTCTGAAAGACCCAACAAGCAGCTGAAAGAGTCAGATGCAGATATTTGCACCCAACCAATAGACAGAAGCAGCTGACCCCTGTTATTGAATTAGAGAAGGCTGAAAGAAGCTGAGGAGAAGGGTGATTCTATAGGAGGACCAGCAGCCTAAGTTAATCTGGACCCCCGAGATTTCTCTAACACTGGACCACCAAACAGACAGCATACACCAGCTGATATGAGGCCCCCAACACACATTCAGTAGAGGACTTCCAGGTCTATGCTCATTCAGATGCACCTAACCCTCAAGAGACCTGAGGCTCCAGGGAGTTTAGAGGTCAGATGAGGTGGAGGGTGGGTGCATCCATGTGGAGATGGGGTGTGGTGGGGAGGAGGTGTGGGGTGTGGATCAGTTGGAAGGTGGAAGGGGAGGGGCGGGGAATGGAATATGGAGTGTAAAAAATGAATTACAAATAAAATTTTAAAAAAAGAAAAAAAATTTTTTTCTTGGGGCTTGAGATATGGCTCAGCAGTTAAGAGCACTGTCTTCCAGAGGACATGGGTTCAATTTCCAGCACCCACATGACAGCTAATGACTGTAATTTCAGGATCAACACCCTCATAGACATACATAAAGACAAAACAGTACATATAAAATAAAAATAAAAAGTTAAAATGTCTTTCTCTTTGTTTGTTTCTTACTTTTCTTTCTCTTTCCCTTTCCTCTCCTCTCCTCTCGTCTCTTCTCCTCTCTCCCTCTCCCCTCCCCTCCCCTCCCCTCCCCTCCCTTCCCCTCCCCTCTTCTCTTCTCTTCTTTCTTTTCCTGAGAGAGGGTTTCTTTGTGTAGCCCTGGCTGTCCAGGAACTCCCTCTGTAGATCAGGCTAATTTCAAACTCACAGGGACTTACCTGCCTCTGTATCCCAAGTGCTAAGATTAAAGGCATGCACCTTCACTACCAAGCCAAATATTAAAAATTATTATTATTATTATTATTACTATTAGTGTGTGAGTGCGTGCATGTGTGAGTGTGTGTGTGTGTGTGTGTGTGTGTGTGTGTAAGCCTATGCTATGGCATGTGCGTGAAGGTCAGAAAACATTTTATAGAGTTGGTTATCTCCATCCACTTTCCCTGGATTCTGGGGACTCAAACTCATGTCATTACATTGGTGTGGCAAACATCTGCTGAGCCACATCACAAGCTCTGATCCAAAAATGTTTTTTATTTTGAGACATGATGTCACAATGTGTCTTGGTCGACCTGGAAAACTATGTAGACCAGACTAGCCTTGAAATTTTATCTATATGCCTACCTCTTCTTAAAGGTGTGCACCACCACACCAGGCTGATCCCAAACTTCCCACACAGTGAAAATATGTGGCAAAAGAAGGACAAGCCAGCAATTCAGAAAGCTATCACTGTGGGAATGCTGTTCACAAGACAAGTGGGCTTTGACTCCAGTTGTAAAGATCTTGAGGAGACCAACTGACCTTAAGAAAAAGGAAGACTAGCAGAAATACAGTTAGGGACTGTGATGAGCTAAGTAGTGAATTGAAACCCGAGCTTGCTTTGAGGTAGGCTCCAAATGATAAATTGTGCAGAGGCCTGGGCTCTGAACGTGGGGACCCTGGGGAGGTACTTGTCAGCATTTTGAAAACCTGAATTAAAAATATAAATATATTGACTGAATAGCAATGAGTCTTTAAAGGAAAACATGTTTTTTTCCCTAAATCCAGAGGACACTGGTCAATGTTATCACAGATCTCCAGTAGAGGGCAGACAAGTCAAAGCATACACTGCTGTGTTACCAGAAATTGCTAAGAGAAAGTATACATTGTCTTTACTTAAAGGCCATTATCAGAGCCTTAAATTTTAGGACAAGGATCAGCAGTTCACAGAAATCTAGAGTATAAAATGCTTCTCAACGAATGTGCAAAATGAATATGCGCACACAGGACAGCCATACCAAAGATGCTAGCAACACTCATTACTGTCCCCTCTACCCATCACAGGCAGGTCCTAATGACTGATGCCACCCAAATAAATGACTAACTACATATATATCTGGGCCAGGATTCCAACCTTTGTTCTCCATTTCTTTTTTGTTAACTAGGGAAGTGTTTGTTTCTACGGCCTTTAAAGTCAGAGGTGAGGTGAGGTTACCAGAGAGAAATTCTGATACACGCATTGCCTCAGCAGGCTGAAGAGCTGTCATATAGAAAGGTGGATAGGGGGTCTTAAGTCTTACTAACTTAATATTCGTCCATAAATATTTAAGACCTACATAAAACGATTGGAAATTTCAACAAACCCTTTAAAAGCTAACACTATAGACTCTGCAATCATAAACTCATTTTCTTTGGCTTTTAAGTGAGTCTTTAAAGATATAAGAGCAATCCTATTTAGCAGATTGACTTTCTGTCATTTGCTGAAAGTTTTCCTTCATGATTTTGTGTCTTTTCATCTTTTCTTTCCATCCTTTTCTCCTTTTCTTCTTTCCCTTTTCTTTTAGAGACAAAGTCTTGCTATGTTGTGCAGGTTTTAAATACCATTTCTTTGCCTTTAAAACATTAATGACTCCCTCCCACCTCCTTGCATTTCAAGAAAAAGCTTTTAAAAATTGAGAAGTGTTATCTCTTTTTAATACAATCCTTTTTTTCTTCTGTTTTCATAAGGTAATTAGAATTCAGATAAATGAAATGAACATAGGAAGTTTACAATGATATAATCAGATTATTCTAATGATTTTATTTTTGCAAGATAGTCTTTAATCTAGAGTGCTAAAGGGAACATGGTTATACCTCATGGGACATCTCCCCCCCATGCAAATTCTAATACAAATGAGGACCACTTCCAAACATCCATCTGCTAGTCCTCATCACTGAAGGCACTAGTAGCTCCAATATATGCTCTGGTTATAAGCATAAACTCAAAGAACCAGCAACTCCACAAAACTGTGCTTCATGGAAACAGGAAAGTACCAAAAGGGATTCCCCAGATGGTATCCTAGTCAGTAAACCCTTTCCAAGCAACCACTTGTAGTAATAAGCAATAAAGAAACACTTATTACTTACTTTCCAGAAAAGCCTAACTTCCCCAACACCACCTCAACAACTCATGAAAAGAATAACCAAGCCTACCAAGTGTTGGTGAGATAAAACATTACATGATACTTGAGAGACAATGGGAAAAAAAAGTCTGTGATACAGGATAACTAGCAAGTATGTCATACTGAAAAACAAATGAAACCAACACACACACACACACACACACACACACACACACACACACACACACTGGTTGTTAGACACCCAATGTGGGTGCTAGGAAGAGAACAGTACACATTCTTGACTGCTGAGCCATTTCTATAGATCCTGGGTTTTAAATTACAAAGAACTGTATTGAAAAGCTAGTCAGGGAAAATGAAAAAGCGCACAGATTAGTTTGATTTTAGCTCCTTTCTGCTTTTCTTCAATAGAGTCCTTGGGCTGTGCAGCAGTTTCTATATCTGCTCCACAGGAGAACTGTCTAATCAGAGTTCCCCCAATACTTAATTTGTGTTCCTATATACTGTCTACACATATTTAAAAGAGCCCACTCAGAATTCCAAACCATTCAAGTTGTTCTTAGTCTTGCATCCTAGGGAAATACCTCAAATAAAAACATTTTGTTTGTTCCTTTCATCAAGGTATTGCCTGGTTGTCAGTAAGAAAAATTTTGCAAAAATAAATTCTGATCATCTTCAATTGAACATAAGCTTTCCTTCCTTTTTTTTTTTAAGATTTATTTATTTTTATATATGTAAGTACACTGTAGCTGTCTTCAGACACTCCAGAAGAGGGCATCAGATCCCATTACGGATGGTTGTGAGCCACCATGTGGTTGCTGGGAATTGAACTCAGGACCTTTGGAAGAGCAGTCAGTGCTCTTAACTGCTGAGCCATCTCTCCAGCCCCAGCTTCCTTTCTTAAGGTCATGTTCTTTCTTCTCATATATATTTTCCTGTGTTATGTGTGTTCACATCTCACCCTGAACAGTTATGCTACAAATATTGAATGAGTCACTAGAGCAAATAAATTATGACAAAATTTCTGAAATTAGGATTTTAATATAATGAAAAAAATTCCACTGATAAAGGGAAACCTCTGGAAAATTCTCTAATAGGAAATACCACATAGTTTTTAAAGGTTTAAATGCATATGAAGGGTCGAATGTAGCTTAGTGAAGTGCTTGTCTAGCATGCCTAAGTATCTAGGTATGATTTTCAGAGCCAAAGGAAAACTAGCTGTACATGGTGGTGCACAACTTTAATCCCAGCACTCAAGAGGCAGAGACCAGTAGATGTCTATGAGTTCAAGGCCAGTCTGGTCTATATAGAGCTCTAGGTGAGCCATGGCAAAATCCTTTACCTGACCAAACCAAGGCAAACAAAAAAACAAAACAAAGAACAAAAAGCAACCAAGTCAATAATGAGGAACAAAAGAATAACTAAATATAACAATACATGTCTGGTCTACAAGTAACGCCAAGTGCTATATACTATCCAATAATGTGATTTTGTGCAAATGAGGACCACAGAGAAACTAGGCCCAGAAGAAAGGAAATCAGTGCTTGCCTCATATGAAGTTTCTCTCCAATAATTTGGTGTTATTTAACAAAAACATTCTATATCTAGAAATATATTGCATTGTTGCTAAGGATGAAAGTCATGCCTAATACAGTCACAGATGAACGATATGCACTAGATATTTATTGTTTTTACCTGTTCTATTAATGCCCTTTTCCTTGATGATGCCTTGAATTTCTTGCAGAGAACCCTTTTCTATTCTCTTGCAAGAACTACTGAAGAAAGGGTATATTTCCATTTGGGTGGCCAAACTGATTTTTTTTTTTTCCAAAATAGTATAGGTATCATTGTTAATGGCTACTTTCCTTGCTTCATAGATAGAGCATCTACAAGAATAAAGCAACACAGGAAAGACAGTAGAGGTGAGCAGTGAGTGGAGATATCTTGATGAGAAACTTTGAGGCTCTGAATGCAATTACACCTTAAGTTCTTTCCTTACACTTCCAAAATAACTTTTATTTTCCTGCTTGGACAGTTTCTATTATTCTCAACCAAGGTTCACATCACATTCTCTCACGACATAAACAATCAAGGAGAGGGAAGAGGTAAAGAAAGAGGCTTCTTTACATTTTATAGGTATAAAAAGGAAACTGCTCAAAGGTCAAATGACAGATTACTGCTGCACTACCTGTAGGAAGAGCCCTCAAGTAAACTGGGAAAAGCCAACAGAGATAAAGACCATCATAAGCTTAATGCAGGATTTAGTTATTTTTAAAGATTTTGTTTTTGTTTTTGTTTTGGTTTTGGTTTTTTCGAGACAGGGTTTGTCTGTGTAACCCTGGCTGTCCTGGAACTCACTTTGTAGACTAGGCTGGCCTCGAACTCAGAAATCTGCCTGCCTCTGCTAAAGATTTATTTTAATTTTGTATGTATAGGTGTTTGCCAGCATATATGTCTGTGTACTATTGGCTAGTCAGTGCTTGTCAAGGCCAAAAGAATTGGATCCCCTAGTGACAGGATGTTATAAGTCACCATGTGAGTACTGGCATATGAACCAGGGTTCTCTGAAATCACTGAGAAAATATAAAAATATAAAAACGGAGATTTTAGTTAAAGAATCACACTTTAAAAAAGATGTAAGGTTCACACAATTAAATCCAAGGAGAATTTTTTAAATGATTACATTTTACATTAAAATAATTACTTTTAAAAAAAGGAAGAGAGAGATGTAGAAGAGGGGAGGAGAAAGGAGAGGGAAAGAAAACCAATAAAATGCTGCTAGTTTGACTGAGCTACCACCTGGGCACAGATCCAGGGTGCTGAGTTAGCCTACGCCAACATCTACCTCATCTATGAGCTGCTGGAGTGTGTGAAGTGGCTAGTTCTGCAGATCTAAAGCTGCAGGGTCTCCATGACACAGAGCAACAACGGGAAAGCCAAGGAGTCTCAGTGAGGATCCAGTACTGATAGTGTAGCAGAAACCAACATTCAAAAGTAAGCTGTTTGAGCAAAAGCGTATTCTGTATGACACACTTGTGACACACTGCAGTCTCCATGGTGACATGTTCTTCCTTCCTCGCTTTCTTTCTTTCCTTCCTTCTTTTTTTCTTCCTTTTTTGGGGGGCAGGGGTTGGGGGTGGTTGCAAAGGCATATATGGAGGAATGGGGAGATGAATGAGATTGGAGTGCATGATGTGAAATTCACAAAGAATCAATTATAAGTTTTCAAGACTGATCTGGTCTACACAGGTTGTCCATGACAGCCTAGACTACAGTGTGAGGTGCTGTTTCAACAAAACAAAACAAACAGAAAAAGAGAAATGCAATAATGTCTTCAAATTCCTGTTTTCTACTTTCTTTTGATATTATACTCTTCTTATTCCTGCACCAATGCAAACCATGACAAACATCCATTAGCATCTTAATCAGAGAGTCAAAAAAAAAAAAAAAAAACTTCTCACGCCTAAGATCTGAATAAACTTCTTAATAATGATACTGTGTGGGCCTGCTTAAGTCACATTGCTACCAAAGTATTTGTTTTAGTTTGCTTTCTGTGGCTGTGATAAACATTATGACCAAAAACAAGCTGAGGAAGAAAGCTTATCTCATCTTACAGGTTACAGATCAGCATTGAGGATAGCCAAGGCTAGAAGTCAAGGCAGGAGCACGGAACAGAAACAATGGAGGAACACGGCTAACTGGCTCCATCTCTGTCTTAGCTACCTTTCTTAAACAGCCCAGGCCCACCTATCCAGGGACGGCACTGCCCACAGGGAACTTGGCCTTTCTACATCAATTAGGAATTAAGAAAGTGACCCCATAAGACATGCTCATAGTCCAGTCTGATAGGAACAAAGCAAAGTCAAGTAATATTCAGCACTACCAAAACCTACAGAGTAAAGTGAATACAACTTCCCAAGGGAAAAGCTATAGAAGATACCAAAAATTTAGCAACTATCTTCCCACACACTAGTTTTAAATTTTTTCAATAATCATCCCCTTCCCCCTGTAACTACAAATGTAATATAATCCTTATAAAAATGCACAGTATGGTCTTGGGTTTCATACTACAAACTGCTGCTGACATTATGTCAGATGAGTTGCAAAAACAAATGCTGAGGTAAATCCTGAGAAAACATTTCCTTAAGGTATTTTACATACCCAAGCACCTTATGAGAAAATTTTCTCTTAGAACAAATTTAGTGGGTGACTTTTGAGATACCTATGTGAATGATAACATGCTTAAGAAGTAAGAGTAGTAGCTTTGAAAAGCATAGACAACATGTATGAGTACTATGATCTGAATATGATATATATATATATATATATGATTGTTTCTGGGAAGAGGCAGAGAGTAAAATGGTACCAGGTATCCAATCACTAGCTTACAGGGGCAGTGGTTTTCCTTTTGTTCATATATTAAGCAGCAAGAACGGTTCTTGATGAAGAAATCCAAGGATTAGATTCCTTCTCATAAGATAAATCAACAGCAAAAAGTTTGGATTTCCCATTGTTATTATCCCAAAATTTGGGTAAACATATCTCTACAGGAATAAAACAATTTCCAAGAAGTCCCAGGTAATATACATTGAGTTGACACAATCCTCTGGATAGCCTTTTGAAGTTGGGCAAAACTAACACAAAAGTATGAAATAAAGAACATAGATTTGAGGCAGTTGGGAAAGCTGCCTGTACTGGCTAGTTTTGTGTCAACTTGACACAGCTGGAGTTATCACAGAGAAAGGAGCTTCAGTTGAGGAAATGCCTCCATGAGATACAACTGTAAGGCATTTTCTCAATTAGTGATCAAGGGGGAAAGGCCCCTTGTGGGTGGTGCCATCTCTGGGCTGGTAGTCTTGGGTTCTATAAGAGAGCAGGCTGAGCAAGCCAGAAGCAAGCCAGTAAAGAACATCCATCCCTCCATGGCCTCTGCATCAGCTCCTGCTTCCTGACCTGCTTGAGTTCCAGTCCTGACTTCCTTGGTGATGAACAGCAATATGGAAGTGTAAGCTGAATAAACCCTTTCCTCCCCAACTTGTTTCTTGGTCATGATGTTTTTGCAGGAATAGAAACCCTGACTAAGACACTGCCCATGGGGCCATGAGAGCAGGAGAGCTAGCCCTGCCCCTTCTCTGGCTGCAGCACTCAAATGGGTCCTGCACCTTGCCTGGGAAACAGAGTGGAGCTGTTCCCGACAGTGAAGGCAAAGGTGAGCTAGCCCCATTGTTGTGAGAGCAGGAGGGCTAGCCCAGACCCTCACGGGCTGCAGCAGTTGGGAGAGTGGGCCCCATGCCTTGACTGGACAGCTCAGTAGAGCTGCTTCTGGAGGTGCGGGTGCAGGTGACCCTGAGGGAGAGCATGCGAACATGAGAGCTGACCCTACTTTCCTGTTGATGGTGGCATTGAGTGGCCTAGTTGGAGCAGGGCTGGAGAGCTGCCCTGGAGGTGCAGATAAAGAGAGCTTGGCACACTGACCAGTTCAGCTACTACCAGACCCAGATCCAGGGCACTGAGCTGGCCTACCCCAAAATTACATTATCTTCAAATGGTTGGGATATGTGAAAGGGCCAGTCCTGCTGATCCAAAGCTGCAGGATCTTCATGACACAGGATAACTTAGAGGAGGCCCTGTGTGGACCCAATATCAATGCTGTCACAGAAGCTACTATTCTATAGCCACAGATGTGGCCAGTTTTTAGAGGACTATCTAGATCCCCCAGAAAACTGTTAGGTTATAGCAGTATCTAACTTTTGTTAAAGGCTCACATTGCTAGGACTTAGTTGGCTGCCTTATTTAAATTTCACAGTAATTCCACAAGGCAGGTATGTTGTTTCTTATCTTTATTCTTAGCATAAACAAATGCAGACTCAGAGAAAGAAAAAAATTATTCAGAGTCACACACTCTTTATCACACAGTACATATTGTCTTTTAACATGTCGCCTTCCCTTTCATTAAGAGCTCCACCTCTTGACAAGTAAGACAAACTAAACCTAATCCCAGGAATGCAAAGCTGTCTCTGGCATACATACACAAATAAGCCTATACAAAGTAACGTTAGGTGGGTGTTTTAAAATATCAACCCCATCTGGAAACTCTTCAGTGGCTTCTTGTCAGAGAGCTAAACACCGAGGTCTTGACTTTACATCTGGCCTTTGCTGACTTTGCCCCGCATTGTGAATTATCTTCCCTTCCTTTCTTTGCTCTAGCCTCCTTAGCCTTCTTTCTATTTCTTGGTGTGCTGGTTTCCTGACTGTTAAGTTTCCTCTTGCCCATTCTTTCCACACATCTTTCCCCTAGTTGATTTAGACTAGCAATCTAAAACACCAGTTCTCCATGGAAGCTTCTCCTTCTTTAGTAATTTTCATATCTCATCCTGCTCCAAACTAAGTTAGATGCTTCATGCATTCCCATAGGGTGGGTACTTTCTACTTTGAAGAAATTTAACCTTTTCCTGCATAATTGTCTGTCTGATGCCATTTTCTCCGGCAGTTAAGTTACAAAGGGGAGCACCATATTTGCCAAATACACCACTATATCCCTAGCAACCCACATAGTATCTGGCACACAGATACTTTAAACACATTTGTTAAAAGAACAATTAAGTGAAAGGTAACTGGATACACAGGAAATGGAAGGTAAGGTCATGCGGTCATGCCCTGAAGACATAGAGGCCAGGCAAGAAACTGTGAATATAGCCAGTAAAGGAAGTGCCCAGGCCAGTTTTGCCTCTATGTTTGGTATTGTGCTGGTGCAGCTGCTCCAGATTAAGCCAGTTTAATTAGCTCAAGGTAGAGCTGTAGAACCAGACCAGTGGAAAACATGACTGGGGCAGGAAATGAAGCAGTGATGCCTAAAAGTATGACTTAATGAGAGATGGTGGCCTGGGCATTCATTTTGAACATAACTGTGGATGGTAGAATTTAAATTAATATTACACGGCAACATTGCATTTGATTAATGCTCTAGTGAATTTTAATTGGCACTTACTTATTATATAAAATTCACAACAGGAAGGACAATACATTCTCTGAATGCCAGGATTGCTGAATCTAGTCTGGGCTAAGTTAGGCATGGCGGTGTACACCTGTAATCCCAGCTACTTGGGAAGCTTAGGCAGGAGGATTCTAAATTTTAGACCAACTGGATAACTTAACACGACCCTGTCTCAAAATAGAACTTAACAAGTGAGGTGCTGGAGATGGAGTTCCATTGCAGAGCCACCTAGCATGTGCAAAATCCTGTGTTCAATCCCCAGTGCTGAGGGAAACCAAGGGAAAGATGTGGCAGCTCTGTAGCTTTTGGTTTTGTTTTCTTAAAAAAAAAAAAAGATTTATTTTTATTTTTTTCAAAGATTTTTTTTATTAATTTATTTTATGTGAGTACATTGCTGTCTTCAGACACACCAGAAGAGGGCATGGGACCTTACTACAGATGGTTGTGAGCCACCATGTGGTTGCTGGGAATTAAACTCAGGACCTCTGGAAGAACAGTCAGTGCTCTTTACCAATGAGCCATCTCTCCAGCCCAGTTTATTTTTATTTATATATATGTCTACATGTCTTTGCAAATGTATGCCGTGTTTGTGTGTGGGTCCCTTTGCAGGCCAGAAAGGGATGTCGGATCACCTGAAACTGGACTTCTAGGCAATTGTGAGCTGTCCAGTTTAGGTGCTGAGAACTGAACTTGGGCTTTCTGCAAGAGCAGCAGCATTTTTTTTTTAATTCATCGCGTCAGAGCTTCACTGTGCTGTTCTGAAGCAGCAAACCAGGCTGTAAACCAGGCTGGCCTTGAACTCAGAGATCCACCTGCCTGCTGAGAGCTGGAATTAAAGCTAAGTACCAGCAGCAAGCACTTTTAGCCATCTCTTTGGCCACCTGCAACTCATTCTTAAGGTACCTAAAAACAATCCCCACAAAATAACCTGAAAACAATCCCCCCCCCCAAAAAAAAACTCCTTAAGAAGGAAGTAGTTATATATACCTAGTTTACAAAGATGTCTCTTGTAAAGCAAACTGAACACTTCTACAAATAAACCTTCACGGTAATAAGTTCCAAGACTTCAGAGTAGCCTGTAGAGATTTAGGCTCAAACGGTAGGGAAAGGTAGAGTAACATGCACAGTAAGGGCTTTCTTCTCACTGTATTAATTTGGACAAAATACAGACCTTCCTCTTCTTCCATCTTAAGGACTACTAATAAATTATTCCAATATAGAGCTATCACAATGTTGAATCTAGATTAATTTACTATTAGAAATCTAAAGCGAGAGTTGCAGCCTTGCCTAAGCTACATAATAAGACACTGTCTTAAAACAAAAATTTGAAGTAAATTTTAAAAATTGACTCTATAAAGATAACTTTATACTCCAAAGCCCTTTCATCATCAGTGTGTGTGTGCTCACTGTCCTATTCTAGAGAGTATCTTGCCTGGGAACCCAGGCTGGATGATAACTTGAGATATATATATATATATATATATATATATATATATATATATATATATATTTTGCCCAGGATGACCATAACTCATTGTTGATTCTCCTGTCTCATAATCCAAAGAACTGGTATTCCAGGAGTGAACTGTCACATCCAGTTACACTTCTTTATTTAAAAAAATATTTTCTGTGTATGGCTATTTTGCCTACATGTATGTTTGCATACCACATGAATGTCTGATGCCCTCAGAAGGCAGAAACAGGTGTCAGATTCCATGGAACTGGAGTTACAGATGGTTGTAAGCCACCAAGTGGGTGCTAGGAATTGAACCTGTGTCCTCTGGAAGAGCAACCAGTTCTTTATTGCTGAATCACCTCTCCAGCCCAGGCGCCCCACCCCACCCCCCACCCCCCACCGTTTAGATTCTGGAGCTGAGTTACAAGTTGGAGTTGTTGAATTCTGATCTATCTGTAAACTCATTGTTTTCATAGCAGTGAGATAAAAAACAAATGTACTTATCCTATTTACTTTTTAATTTAAGATTTCTTATAGTTTTTATTGTTTTAGTTCTTTTAATGTTGATGCCTTCAATGAATGAATTAATATCATAGTGCACTTGGCCATTACTGAAAACATCACATAATCTTCCATTACTGAAAATATTCGCTACTTTAATATATATGCTACTTTCTTTTAAAATAATTTATTTAGAGGAAAATATTTTAAGAATTAGATCTCTGGGTCTAAACTGTCAAATTGCCAAGAACAAACAATTTAAAACCTTGACCAGTATATTCACCGAGTAATATGTTTATATGAATATGATATATGATTGTTTTCTGACATTGTTCATATCAAAACAGTATCAAAATCTAGAGTCAGATTACACTTCTACTGCATCTGGCCAGCTTGTTATGATTTCCTTGGAAGAAAGAGAACTTAGATTCTTCTGCAGCAAAAAGGTAATTAGAGATATTCCTGTGAAACACTCTTTAAAAGTAACTGAGCTAAACAAGCACTGTACTGGAATCAGGAGAACATAGCATGTAAATTCAGGGTGTACTTTAATGTTCTCTTCCCAAGGGCAGATTTTTCTTTTTTAGTCACATTCTTTCCAAACACCTGGAGATTCTAGCCATCTCCTAATACCTCCCAGTTAGCTTCTTCCCTCAACACGCTTTAGCTCGTGGGTCAGGCCTTGTGAGGAAAGTTCAAGTAAGGCCAGGAAATGAGATGCTGATCCAATGGAACTTCCAGTCCCAGCTCGTGCACGCCAGGGCACTTCCTCAAGCAAACGTACCTAGTGCAGCCACAGCAGAGTTGGACTGCTTTGGCACTTTCTATCATCTATTGAATTCATATAGTATTTATGGCCCCTCCTTCTTTCTCTTTAAAGAAATATCTTAGGAGATTGAGCTCTTTTCAAATAATTACTTTATTGTTGTTAATAAATTTTGTAATGTCCCTTCTGAAAATTTGGTATAATGTCATGGTATGAAGACTGATATGACACAGAGGAAAGTCACAGCCTGCAGTGGATTCCAATCATACGTTTGACAAGCAGAATAGCACGGAAAGCACAGTCTTGAGGGTCTGACTTGAAGTCACTACATACTAGGATATGTGACCCTAAACCAATCCCTCAACTGTTCTCAATTAAAATATTACCATGCTGGGGAGGCCTTTCTTGAACATTCTTTATCTAAATGACAATTATATCTTGTTATTTTAATAACTCCTTTCCCATTTGCATTTTCATAATATTATCATATTTTATAACTAGTTATTTACTTTTTATTATCTATCTTCCCCATGGATGATAAATTCTATAAACACATGTTTTGCTTTGGTCATCACTGGACACTCATTACCTAGCATGGTACCACAGAATAGCACAGATAATTGTAGAATTAATCATCTCAGCCTTGTTACTTTAAAAACAGAGATAAGACTATTGGCATAAAATGCAGGGTTAGGTAACACACATAAAAAAATCTAGTATGGGATCACGTCATATGGTTGGTATTCAAAAATGTTACGTTATTAACAGTCCTCAGCACCTTCAGTCCTTCCTCTAACTCTTGGGACTAAACCACTAACCAAAGAGTATACATGGATAGATCCATGGCTCCAGCTACATATGTAGCAGAGTACTGCCTTATCTGGCATCAGTGGGAGGGGGGGACCTTCATCCTGGGGAGGCTTGATGCCCCAGTGAAGGAGGATGCTAGAGTGGTGAGGCAGGAATGGGTGGGCAGACAGAGGAGCACCCTCTTAGAGGCAAAGGGAAGGGGGAATGCGATGGGGGTTGCCGAGGGGAGACTGGGAAGGGGGACAACATTTGAAATGTAAATAAATAAAATAACCAATAAAAAATAAATTCTAAAAAAATTAAATTAAATTTTTAAAAAAGTCCTCAGTAAGTTACTGCCTTGTAAAACTCAACTTTCCAAATTATTCAGTGAGATGAAGAAAGCTACTGCTACTCCATTGCAGAAGCATGTTGTGAAGAAAATATACAAAAGACATTGGGGATAACTCAGAAGACTCACTAAAATTAAGCATCACTAAAATTACCAACTGTCAGCATTTGTTTAATCAGGGCCATCTACTGTCTTCTCCAGTTTCTGTCTAATGACTGAAATAGCAGCTTCATCAGGAATCCACCTGTAGCACTACACCCAAGAAAAAGATTGCACTCGAGTGCATGGTGAGAACACTAGAGAAATTCACTGAATAAACAGAGAATCTGGCTCTAATACCCCAGTGATCATCTAACCACCAGTGAAATATCCCATCTTGGTTCTGGACACATGACGCTGGACATTAAGCTACCTCTTCCTATGCTTTCCCCATCAGTCTTTACAATATTCCAAATTCAACCTTCAGATAGGCCCAAATCTACAATTTTATATATTTTCCCAGTGAATTTTTTGAGTATCATGATCCTCAACTGTGGCTGCACCATCACTTATAAATTTTACAAAGATCTTTATTAAGTTTCACTCAAGACGTACTTAATAAAAAAAAAAACTTTTTGAGACTTAAGTTTCTGCACTAAAAATCAATCAATCAACCACATATTATTCTTCTTTTGCAACACCAGAGCTAAGAACTATTATTTCATTTGCTTCTGACTTCCTAGCACCAAAGTAACTACATTCCATTAAGAGCAAATGCAATCCAAAGGGTCAGACAGATGGCTTAGCCATTAAGAGTTCATATTGGCCAGGCGTGGTGGCGCACTCCTTTAATCCCAGCACTTGGGAGGCAGAGGCAGGCACATTTCTGAGTTCGAGGCCAGCCGGGTCTACAGAGAGTTCCAGGACAGCCAAGGTACACAGAGAAACCCTGTCTAGAAAACAAACAAACAAACAAACAAACAAAAAACAACAACAAAAAAAGGTGTTCATATTGTTCTTGCAGATACAAACAAGGAGGCTCAATAGAACTCAATTGGACCTTTTATTTGCTTGATTCTATAAACTAGGTCAAATTTCTGGGGTTTGTATATAATTATTTTATTGCTATATCCTGCATTCTCTATGCCACATGTTTAAAAGATGGCTCCAGTCTTAAAAGAGAGACTGGATACAAATCCAGCACAGGAAAGCATGGTGTCCCTGGAGCACCAATTTTAGATTTTGCTAGATATGGCATTAACTATGTTCAGTGTACAAATCATTGTACAAGATATGGAGAATAAAAAGATATATAAGAAAGAAAATTTCTAGCCTTGTTTTGTCTTGACACTTTTTTGAGATATTATCTTACTATGGACTCCTAGCTGGTACTGAATTCATAATCCTCCTTCCTCAGCCATCCAGGTCCTGGGAGTACAGGTACAGGCCTGCACCTTCAATAGCCATTTTGTAAATACAAAAACTATTGCTTGGAAGTTGCCATATTAATTGTGACACAATAATGGATGGTGAAGAAAAGGAAAAATAGCCAAGAGGTCTACTGCTTTTTTCCTCCAGAGCAGAAGTATAAGCTGAATTGTAGCCACATTCGATTGTGATGGTTTTGGTTCTGTTGAAGATTTGGTGATACAAGAGGACCCTGTATCTGCCACTCTTACCCGCTCAGCTCAGATTATATATTAGCCTTCTAGTTATTTTTACATCTTTAATTTCATTTATATTTATGTTTTGTAAATATGGAAGTCAGAAGGACAAGTTGTCCATTCTTTCCCTCCACCACATAAGTGCCAAGTATTGTATTCTAGTTGTTGGCTTGGTGGAAAGAACTTTTACATACTGAGCCATCTTGCTAGCCTTGGCCCTCTAGCTCTTGACTTAAAATTATCTCACTTATTTTTAACAATTCCACAGGACAGCTATCTATCCTTATTTTAGGGATGGGGGATGTGGAGTCACACAGCCAGTAAATAGTAAAGCTTAGTTAGACTCTGGCCCAATCTGGATCTTGAGCCTGAGTTTTTTATTTTTTATGATTCTTTTGAACTGGAATTATATGATCACACATGTTTGTGATCCACCTGATGTGGGTGCTGGGAATTGAACCCAGGTCCTCTGCAAGAGCAGCAAGTGTTCTTAACTGCTGAGCCATCTCTCCATCCTCTCCAAATTAACTTAAAATTTAGCCTTGATTCTAAAAACAGAGAAGGTCTTCTAAAAATATATAACCTAATATACTCACATCAAAATCATGTGGTCAAGGGGCACTGCACATGCACATATACATACACACACACACAACCACACACACACACACACACACACACATACTTGTACATGCAAATGCACAAACCTGTGCAAGGCATGCAAACACACACATCCACACACATACATGCAAACATGCATACACACATACACACACAAACACACACACATGCACACACTCTTTTTTTTTAATTTTTAATATTTTTTATTACGTATTTTCCTCAACCTTTTTAAAAATCATAGTCAATTAGTGGTGATAATGGCTATTGCTGGAGAAAGCTAGCTGGTGACTCTGAGCAGAAGAGGCTGAGAGAGGGAAGGCAGGAGGGATGGGTGATCAGATCCCATTTCCTGGTGTATGGACTTGTTCATCAGCTGGTGCTACCATCTGGGAAGGTTTGTGAACCTTTAGGGAATAGAGCCTTGCTGGGGGAAGCTAGTCCTTGGTGGCAGACAGTGGCTGCAATGTGACTTGCTGGCTTTATGCTTCTGCCATGACTGAATTTTAAGCCAAACTCTTACTCATTTACTTCTTGTCAGGCATTTGTCACAATGAGGAAAGTAGCTAATACTTAGAATAATTCATTAAGTTACATATAAAAGTGAAAATAGTTGTATTTTTTCCTCTGTGTACATTTTAGTTCAATAAAGGTAAAAAATATAACTGAGTGAAAATATAGTGAAAACCACTACTGAATATAATTAGCATATGCCAATATAATATTTTAAAAGTACAAAGAAAAACTGTCCTCTAGTTTTTTCCTGTAACTTCGAAAGTGTTGATACAGGAAGTTCAAATCTTTGTAGTCTTCCATGAAGTTTGGAAATTTCATCCTTCATTAAGGTAGATTTGGATCACTAATTCTAGTCTCTTGTTCCACTTTCAGGAGAAGCCTAGCTAAGGAATTCTTGAGTAGAAGTTCAAAGTGTTGTAGCTGCACAATCACGATTATAGTCAACTCTTAGGGTTCAAGTTCATCTCAAATATCATCTGCTCTTCAAGAAAACACACGTCATAAATGCTGCACACTGAATCTCCGGATTCATGATGCAAAACTTAGCATAGAGTTAAAAAACAACTGGTGGTTTTGAACTCCTGACTGATGTTAGAATAATCCTGGGAGCATCTCAAAAGTACAAATTCTTGGGTTTCACTTAGATTGGAATCACCCAGATTCCAATTTAGCTTTATTTGGGTAAGTCCTGTTATTAAATTATTTTTAAAGGTTGCTATGCTATTCTAATGTGGATCTTACTGAGCTAAATAATTCTAATTTCATAAATATACTTTGTATTTAAAATTATTACAAATCCTATTTTCTCAAACATGCCACTCAAGAAACTGTAAAAGAAAACAAAATTATTTCTCAGAATTATTTTTCTGGGCTAAAATAGCTGAGCTACTCCATCTTACAACTTATACTGAAATGAATTCAAATATTTGCAACAGCAGAAGCGGTTTCCTATCATTATAGTCATTTGAGTCAGAACCCATCCAAAGGAGAAAGTAGGAATATAGTTCATGCTCAGACTCTTTTAGCTGCAATACCTTTTATCCCTAGTCTGATTATAAGCCCTAATGAGTGATCGCCTGTGCACTGGAAGTGAAGCAGAAACCATCCAGATAACCCTGAGTGCTGATGGGACAGCTCTTCCATTTGCAACTTATAGTAAAGACTTTCCCTATGAATTAATTTTTCTTTTCCCCCTTTTCATATTTATGTGTGTTAGCTAGTGAAATTGTTTTTTACAAAACAAAGTCTAAAACAGAAATAAAAGTATACATATGCTTTAGTCAGTGTCCTATTGCTTTGAAGAGATGCTTACCAGGGACTGGGGTACTGCTTTGATAGGACTGACTGTGCTTTTATTTGAAGGAATGTGGACTTTGGGACTTTGGATTAGGAAAGCAGTTGAATGCTTTAAGCAGGGCTTAATGGGCCATAACAGTAGAAGCATGGAAGACAGTGGTGCTAAGGATGATTTGAACTTCAGTGGGGGTCCAGCTAGAGAGGTTTTGGAAAAGAATATTAGTATGTGGCCTAAAGACCATTCTTGTGATATTTTGGTGAAGAATTGTGGCTACCTTCTGCCCTTGTTTCCCAGCCCCCACCATCCCCAATCTGCCCTAAGGCTAAATTGAAGAGTAATGGATCAACACCAGTCAGCCTAGTATTGACTATGTGGCTTGGTTATTAGTAGTCACACTTATGCAGATCTATAATGAAAAGGAACAAGCTGAGCAAGAAAAAAAAATACAAAATGTACAGTTAGAGGCGAAAAGGAGCACCAGGAGTGTTAATGGAGTCAAGTCCAGTGCTCAAAGAGATTAAAAAGTTTAAAGAAAAACCCGATGCTAAATGAAATAAAGGGAGTGGGTGACCTCAGGGTAAGACCCCATAGAGCTAAGCTTCCACCTTGTGAAAGGAAGTAAAGAA
This sequence comes from Mus caroli, assembly GCF_978045245.1. Classification (NCBI taxonomy): domain Eukaryota; kingdom Metazoa; phylum Chordata; class Mammalia; order Rodentia; family Muridae; genus Mus; species Mus caroli. Next base: position 45,392,859 of record NW_028227268.1, read on the forward strand.
AAGTTTATGGCCAGGAGTTGTAATGCATGTTTTTAAATCCAGCACTGGGAGGCAGAGAGGTTTGTGTTCTCTGCTTTTGAGGCCAGACTGGTTTACAGATTGAGACTCAGGATAGCTGAGATTCAGGACAGCCAAATTTAGGCAGAGAAGGAAACCATGGAAAACAGAAAGCTGCTGAAAATGTTTTTGAACAAGAGGGCAATGTTCCAGCCTGAGCAAGCAGCAGAACATGGCAAATTTGGCCTAGTGGTTCTGACTTTAGACTCAAGGGGTCCCTAATAGAGGAGTTAGAGAAAGGACAGAAAGAGTTGAAGGGTATTCCGACCCCACAGGAAGAACAACAATATCAACCAACCAGTTCCCCAAGAGCTCCTAGGGACTAAACCATCAACAAAGGAGTACACATGGCTCTAGCTGCATATGTTGCAGAGGATGGCTTTGTCATACAACAATGGAGGAAAGGTTCTAGGTCCTATGAAGGCTCGATAGATGCCCCAGTATAGGGGAATTGAGGGCAGGGAGATGGGAGGGGGTGGGTGGGTGGAGGAACACCCTCATAGAAGCAGGGGGAGGGAGAATGGGATAGGGAGGGACCAGGAAAGGGGATAACATTTGAAATGTAAATAAAGAAAATATCCAATAAAAACAAAGAGTCAAGGATATAAGAAAGGGGTTATGGAATCTCCCTCTATGACTAAGGAAAACCGCTGAGGCCAGGCAGGTAGGCAGGCATGTGGTAGGGATGAAACTGTGGAGGTGAAGCCTGGACTGCCTTAGAGAGCCCAAGATGCTGGAGATATCAGAGCTGTGAGATTCCTGCTGAGGGAAGCTGCTAAAAAGGAGTGGAACAATCCAAAAGAAAGAGGTGTGTTACAGTTAACAAAGATGAAAGGATAGGGGAATCTCTAGGAAGCCCCAGAGACCTGGCCTGGGGGAGGCTTCCAGGAGTCAACGCTAACCTTAGTGACCTTAGCCAAGATGCCTAACAGTAAGTAATATCATGGTACCTGAAGAGGCCACCTCCTGTAGCCAGGCAGGACCCCCAGTGGTGTGAGAGACACCAACCATCCATAAAACTTTTGACCCAAAATTTGTCCTGTTTAAAAGAAATGCAGGGACAAAGAGAAGCAGAGAATGAAGGAATGGCCAACCAGTAACTGGCCCAACATGAGACCCATCCCATGGGCACTAATCCTACACTATTATGAAGACAGGAGCCTAGCATAACTGTCCTCTGAGAAGCTCTACCCAGCAGCTGAATGAAACAGATGCAGATACCTATAGTCAAACATTGGACAGAAGTTGGGGGCTCTTATGGAAGGTTGGGGGAAAGACTGAAGGCTCTGAAGAGCATAGGAATCCATGTAGGTTCCCCAACAATTGGAGCTGAGGTTGTCCCTAAAGCTGTAGCCTGACTGTGGAATCTGTTCCCCAACAGATCTGCCTTGTCTGACCTCAGTGGGAGATGATGCTCCTAATCCTGCAGAGATTTGATGCACCAGGTAGGGGTGGTGGGGTGGGGGGAGTACCTGGGGGGTAGCACCCTCTCAGAGGAGAAGGGGAAGGGTGATAGGTGGAAGAACGCTGGGAAGGAGGAAGTGTTTGGGATGTATATAAATACATTAATGATAAAAAACAAAAACAAACAAACAAACAAAGGTGAAAGGAGTTGGAAATCTGAAGAGCTCTGACATCAAACATGGAGATGCAGAGTTTGGAGTTTGCCCATCTGGTTTTCAATCTTCCTTTGATACAGTACTTCCTTATTATGCTTCCTTTCCTCCATTTTGAAATGGTAGTATATATTCTGTGCCATTGTATGTTGGAAGTATGTGTTCTGCCTTTTCATTTGGATTTTCAGGGGATTATAATTAAGAGATTTCCATGACTATGTGAGACTTTGAACTGTGAACTGTGATAGACTATGGGGACTTCTGAAGTTGAACTAAATGAATTTTGTATTATGATATGGCTGCAAGCCTATGGGGCCAGGGAATGAAATTTGGTGGTTTGAACGAAAATGGACCCCATAAGCACTATTAGGAGTATGGCCTCATTAGAGCAGATGTGGCCTTGTTGGAGAAAGTGTGTCTCAAGGAGTGGGCTTTGAGGTTTCCAATGCTCAAGCTAGGCCCAGTGTTTCTTTCTTTTCCTGCTGACCCCAGTGTAGAACTTTCCAGCACTATGTCTGCCTATGTGCTGCCAAGTTTGCTCCCTGCCGTAACTAATGGACTAAACCTCTGAATGGAAAGCCAGTGCCAACTGAATGTTTTCCTTTATACAAGGTGCTGTGGTCATGGCGTCTCTTCACAGCAGTAGGACACTGAGCATGACAATGTAGTAGAGACAGCAAAAAGGAAGGTGGTTATTATAAACCATCAGAAATGGCCAGGTTTGCTCGCTGTAGGCCTGTACATCACTACCCTGCAGCCAACCAGATTGCCATCACCATATTTGTCACCTACAAACATAAATATTTGTGCTTACAACTTTTACAGACTAATAACTGGAAATGTAGTAACCACTGAACCTCTCTAGGTTCAATATCCTTGGGTTTGATAATCCCATATATGGTTCCTTAAAACATACGAGAACAAGTAACATCAGAAAACTCTGCAGATTAAAGTCCCTTCCATCTTAGACTTGGGATTTAGCTCAGTGGGAGAGTTCTTGCCTAACACACCTTCGAGGCTTGATCCTTACCAATAGGGCAGAGAGCAGGAGAGAGAGAGAGAGAGAGAGAGAGAGAGAGAGAGAGAGAGAGAGAGAGACAGAGAGAGACAGAGAGAGACAGAGAGACAGAGAGACAGAGAGACAGAGACAGAAAGAGACAAAGACAGAGAGATCACAAATGTTGCCTTACCAACTAGGGCTTACTTTAATACTAATAGTTTTAATTGTCTGTCTTGAACTTAATGTTAGTTTAAATATTCTTTCTTCCCAAATCTATCTTTTACCCGACAAAGTAACTCCATGTGAAAACTCCCATAGAAGGAAACATCTAAAACTCTATTGCTTGCTATAGGCCTATATGTCATCATTACCTCCAGTCTGGGATCCTAAGACTCTGTCTTGCCCTAGAAGAAAATGTAGACCTACTGTCTAAATGTAAAAGAGGCTATGGTGGCACAGAATATGATTGGCATGTATGAAGCTCTGGGTTTGATCCCAGCACAATCAATAAATATAAAATATTTTGAAAATAATCTTATACACTTTAGATTTTCCATTTTCATTGTTTTTGTTTTTTCTTTAGTAATATAAAAGGCCAACATCTCTTTCTCTCACTGGGCTATACAAATATTAGAATTCTTTTTTACTTCATAGAGATAAAATGCATTCTCTATAAGAATATAACAAATCAAACAAAAGAATAAAGCAGACAATAAAATAACAATCATTTACTGTGTCTCCTTTCCTGTGTAACTGTGTAGGAATGAGGTCAGAAGAGCAAGGAAGTGAAAGAAATCTTTTCTTGGGAAATAAACCAACTGAGTAAGTATTTCCCTGACCACCTGCCTGAAGAAGAAATAGTCATACAATGGTTACATAATAAAGTGTTGTTCATAGCTGAGCCCCTCTGAGTCCAGTAATTGGAATTAAAGCTTCTCTGGAACCTTTTCTCCTTTTAGGCTTCACGGCAGCAGATAAGGTGGTAAGGATAAGAAAAGAATCCTCAGGACCCTCAGTATTCTCAGAGGTGCCTGCAGCCATAGCAGTATTCCAGCCAGCCAGTCACTATGGACACGGCATTCTTACCCCCTGTCCTCACCCCCCCAGTACTGGGAACTGAACAGGGCTTTGAGCATGCTACTCACATACCCCTGACATTCTTATCAAGAGCCAAGGCAAAACTCCTGCAGTTAGGGCTAGTATTTTCCTGTGATCTCTTCTATGCACACTCACCTGCTCTAGGACTCAGTCTCTCCAACAACAGCAGAGAGAAAAAGTAGCTACTTCTAACCATTATCTGAATGGAACTGAAAAAGGGCAGGGGACTCCATTTGCTTTTAGGAAGGCCCCATAAGATCTAAAGTAGCCAGTCCTCTAGCAAATCTAGCTAAAATAATTTCATTTATCTAAGTTTCTTTTCTTCCTATATATAACATTTAATTTTTTTTCTTTTTTCCTCTTCATATCCATCCATAAAACTAACTTGTTAATTGATTATACATTCTCTAAGCACAGATTCTGTATTTTCTGTCCAAACCACATAGCTCTTTACCCAGTACTCTTACACGTAAGAGTCAATCAATGATTGCCAAATGAATGAGTGCATCTAGCCAAAGTTCACACTATTATTACTCCAAGATTACAGACAGGTTCTCAGTGATTGGCTTTATCATCTACTCTTCCTCTTTACATGAGTATTTCCACTTCTTTATCAAGATCCCATATCACTTCCTTTGAAGAAAGTTAAATAATGGGGATTTCAATGTTTGCTCTACAAATAACACCACCCTCCATGGTAAATCTTCAGATTACTGTTACTCTGTATGCTTGAATGGGCAGTACTTGGAAGTGAACCAGAACTTTGTGAATACTAGACAAGCATCGTGCCACTGAGCTAAATCCCCAGCCCAAGCCTTTAAGTTAGAAAGGACCTCCTCAAATGTCCTTAGATATTGGAGTACTAATAAAGGCAGAAAGAGGTAGAGGTTGAAAAGACTCCCTGAGTGAACAAAATGGACCCAATACCTTTAAACAGCGATAGAGAAGCATGGCCTCAGCCCGTCCACGGGTGGGGCTGTGACTTACTAGTACAATGCTTGCCTAGCATGCACGAAGCCCTAGATGTGATCTCCAGAAGTGTACAAAGCAAGTATGGTGGTGCATGCTTGTGGTCTGAGCACTCTGGAAATTAAAGGCAGAAGGATCAGAAGTTCAAAATCATCATTGGCTGCACAGTGAGTCTGAGGTCAGCCTTGGATACATGAGACCCTGCCTCAAAAATCAAAACAAAAAAACCCCAGAAAAATAACAAAAAATTTTCAGTCAACTTGCCGTGTGTGTGTGTGTGTGTGTGTGTGTGTGTGTGTGTGTGTGTGTATACCAGCCTACGTATAGAGTTCAGAGGATGACTTTCAGGAGTTAGTTCTCTCCTTTCACCAAGGAACATAGGGATCAAACTGAGGTCATCAGGCCTACGTGGCAAGGGTGAAACCTGGCACTTCAAATGAATAAAAATTCTGGTTATAAAATGATTGTCAGTATTTCCAGGACTAGGGAGGTGAAAGCAAGATTACAAACTTGAGGCCAGTTTAGGCTACATGGCAAGTTCTGGGATAGCCTGAGTGACCTTAAGAGATACTACTGGGGAGGCAGTTGGGGGAGACGGCTACAAGCAGGAAAGAAAGGAAAAGAAATTAGTTGCCTGTGAATAAAAGTACCTAAATAATTATTTGCAAGGTTGAAAAAACACACTGAATAAAATCTCATAGGATACTATATAGGAGCCTGGTACATAATCTATGAATAGCTCTGCTCTCTGGTAATGAGCTCACTGATAGCTGTCAGCTGAAATGTGATGTCAGTGCTGTCCCTGCTTATCACAAAACACTGAACAATCTTATAACCTTTCCACACTCCGTCTGTCATCTGTAAAGTGTTGGTGATAAAAGAGTGTTTGTGTAGATTCATCAGTTAATGTCGGTAAGCATTAGGGAAATGAGCACCACTCCAGCTATTTATGAGCCACAATAATTGAATCTGTGGCATTCCAGACTCTTCATCAAGATGGAATGAAATCCAACCAGGTTAGGCAATACAATTATGTCCTAGAACTGTACCATGGAGAAAAGGGGTAAGGAGGCTGAAACGTATACCTGAGAAGTAACACCAACACATGCTTCCATGAGTGCTAGGACCACAATAAGCATCTGAGACATGTAGAACTCAGCTATGTGGACTAATTTTAGCCACAGATATGTATTAGAAGAAACAAAATTTGTCAGGCACTGCCAGAGCCTCTCAGGAGACAGTTATATCAGGCTCCTGTCAGCAAGCATTTGTTGGCATCCACAATAGTGTCTGGGTTTGGTGACTGTATATGGGATGGATCCCCAGTCTCTGGATGGCCTTTCCTTCAGTTTCTGCTCCACACTTTGTCTCTGTATCTCCTCCCATGGGTATTTTGATCCCCCTTCTAAGAAGGACTGAAGTATCTACATGGTGGTCTTCCTTCTTCTTGAGCTTCATGTGGTCTGTGAATTGTATCTTGGGTATTCCAAAATTCTGGGCCAATATCCACTTGTCAGTGAGTGCATATAATGTGTGTTCTTTTGTGATTGGGTTACCTCACTTAGGATGATATCCTCCAGATCCATCCATTTGTCTATGAATTTCATAAATTCATTGTTTTTAATAGCTGAGTAGTACTCTATTGTGTAAATGTACCACATTTTCTGTATCCATTCTTCTGTTGAGGGACATCTGGGTTCTTTCCAGCTTCTGACTATTATAAATAAGGCTGCTATGAACATAGTGGAGCATGTGTCCTTATTATAAGTTGAAACATCTTCTGGAACCAATCCCACCAAAATCAGGGACTAGACAAGGCTGCCCACTTTCTCCCTACCAATTCAATATAGTACTTGAAGTCCTAGCCAGAGCAATTAGACAACAAAAGGAGATCAAAGGGATACAAATTGGAAAGGAAGAAGTCAAAATATCACTATTTGCAGATGATATGATAGTATATATAAATGACCCTAAAATTTCTACCGGAGAACTCCTAAACCTGATAAACAGCTTCAGTGCAGTAGCTATATATAAAATTAACTCAAACAAATCTATGGCCTTTCTCTGTACAAAGAATAAACAGGCCGAGAAAGAAATTAGGGAAACAACACCCTTCACAATAGTCACAAATAATATAAAATACTTTGGTGTGACTCTTACTAAGGAAGTGAAAGATCTGTATGATAACTTCAAGTCTCTGAAGAAAGAAATCAAAGATCTCAGAAGATGGAATGATCTCCCATGCTCATGGATTGGCAGGATCATTATAGTGAAATTGGCTATCTTGCCAAAAGCAATCTACAGATTCAATGCAATCCCCATCAAAATTCCAACTCAATTCTTCAATGAATTAGAAAGGGCAATTTGCAAATTCATCTGGAATAACAAAAAACCTAGGATAGCAAAAACTCTTCTCAATGATAAAAGAATCTCTGGTGGAATCACCATGCCTGACCTAAAGTTGCACTACATGGCAATTGTGATAAAAACTGCATGGTAGTGGTATAGAAACAGACAGGTAGACAATGAAATAGAATTGAAGACCCAGAAATGAACCCACACACCTATGGTCACTTGATCTTTGACAAGGGAGCAAAAACCACCCAGTGGAAAAAAGACAGCATTTTCAACAAATGGTGCTGGCACAACTGGCAGTTATCATGTAGAAGAATGTGAATTGATCCATTCTTATCTCCTTGTTCTAAAGTCAAGTCTAAGTGGATCAAGGAACTCCACATAGAACCAGAGACACTGAAACTTATAGAGGAGAAAGTGGGGTAAACCCTCGAAGATATGGGCACAGGGGATAAATTCATCTTTCTACTGGTAGATTAATACAGCTCTCAGGCCTCATCAGAGAAGTTTCTTTGTGCAATGGATGGTGGTTAGCACAGAAACTTACAACTGGTCAAAGCTCAGAGAATTATAGTGACTATGGAGTGGTTAGCCAATCAGACATCTGTATCACAGCCACTCTCCAAGGGTAGGGACATTTTGGAAGGGGGGTGGTGTAAGAGCCAAAGGTAGGGGAAAACCAGAGCAAAACTGTCTTCTGGACATTGCAGGACCACTGCATTCATGAACTCACAGCAGCTGTAGTTGCCTATTCAAGATCCACACAAGTTCAAGCCAGTCAATACTCTAGCATGGGGTGGGAAGGGTTCACAAGCCCCTATCCAGAACACTTGATGACCTCTGACGGAGGGAGAGCACGTGCCTCCTGGTAGCTTCAGTGGATGGCTCCACATCCAGAAGTAGATGGGCAGTACAAATTTGAGCTCATGTGTTTTTTTTTTTTTTTTTTACCTCTCCTGGGCATATACCCAGATGACATTTATTTATTTATTTATTTATTTATTTTTAATATTTTTATTACATATTTTCCTCAATTACATTTCCAATGCTATCCCAAAAGTCCCCCATAGCGCCCCCCACTTCCCTACCCACCCATTCCCATTCTTTTGGCCCTGGCATTCCCCTATATTGGGGCATATAAAGTTTGCAAGTCCAATGGGCCTCTCTTTCCATTGATGGCCGACTAGGGCATCTTTCGATACATATGCAGCTAGAGACAAGAGCTCCGGGGTTCTGGTTAGTACATCATGTTGTTCCAACAATAGGGTTGCAGATCCCTTTAGCTCCTTGGGTACTTTCTCTAGCTTCTCCATTGGGAGCCCTGTGATACATCCAATAGCTGACTGTGAACATCCATTCCTGTGTTTGCTAGGCCCCGGCATCGTCTCACAAGAGACAGCTATATTTGGGTCCTTTCAGCAAAATCTTGCTAGTGTATGCAATGGTGTCAGCGTTTAGAAGCTGATTATGGGATGGATCCCTGGATACGGCAGTCTCTAAATGGTCCATCCTTTCATCACAGCTACGAACTTTGTCTCTGTAACTCCTTCCCTGGGTGTTTTGTTCCCAATTCTAAGAAGGTGCACAGTGTCCACACTTTGGTCTTCATTCTTCTTGAGTTTCATGCGTTTATCAAATTGTATCTTATATCTTGGGTATCCTAAGTTTTGGGCTAATATCCAATTATCAGTGAATACATATTGTGTGAGTTCTTTTGTGATTGTGTTACTTCACTCAAGATGATGCCCTCCAGGTCCATCCATTTGGCTAGGAATTTCATAAATTCATTCTTTTTAATAGCTGAGTAGTACTCCATTGTGTAAATGTACCATAATTTCTGTATCCATTCCTCTGTTGAGGGACATCTGGGTTCTTTCCAGCTTCTGGCTATTATAAATAGGGCTGCTATGAACATAGTGGAGCATGTGTCCTTTTTACCGGTTGGGACATCTTCTGGATATATGCCCAGGAGAGGTACTGCTGGATCCTCCGGTAGTACTATGTCCAATTTTCTGAGGAACCGCCAGACTGATTTCCAGAGTGGTTGTACAAGCTTGCAATCCCACCAACAATGGAGGAGTGTTCCTCTTTCTCCACATCCTCGCCAGCATCTGCTGTCACCTGAATTTTTGATCTTAGCCATTCTGACTGGTGTGAGGTGGAATCTCAGGGTTGTTTTGATTTGCATTTCCCTGATGATTAAGGATGTTGAACATTTTTTCAGGTGCTTCTCTGCCATTCGGTATTCCTCAGGTGAGAATTCTTTGTTCAGTTCTGAGCCCCATTTTTTAATGGGGTTATTTGACTTTCTGGAGTCCACCTTCTTGAGTTCTTTATATATATTGGATATTAGTCCCTTATCTGATTTAGGATAGGTGAAGATCCTTTCCCAATCTGTTGGTGGTTTTTTTGTCTTATTGATGGTGTCTTTAGCCTTGCAGAAGCTTTGTAGTTTCATGAGGTCCCACTTGTCAATTCTCGATCTTACAGCACAAGCCATTACTGTTCTATTCAGGAATTTTTCCCCTGTGCCCATATCTTCAAGGCTTTTCCCCACTTTCTCCTCTATAAGTTTCAGTGTCTCTGGTTTTATGTGAAGTTCCTTGATCCACTTAGACTTGACCTTAGTACAAGGAGATAGGAATGGATCGATTCGCATTCTTCTACATGTTAACAACCAGTTGTGCCAGCACCATTTGTTGAAAATGCTGTCTTTCTTCCACTGGATGTTTTTAGCTCCCTTGTCGAAGATCAAGTGACTGTAGGTGTGTGGGTTCATTTCTGGGTCTTCAATTCTATTCCATTGGTTTATTTGTCTGTCACTATACCAGTACCATGCAGTTTTTATCACAATTGCTCTGTAGTAGAGCTTTAGGTCCGGCATGGTGATTCCATCAGAGGTTCTTTTATCCTTGAGAAGAGTTTTTGCTATCCTAGGTTTTTTGTTATTCCAGATGAATTTGCAGATTGCACTTTCTAATTCGTTGAAGAATTGAGTTGGAATTTTGATGGGGATTGCATTGAATCTGTAGATTGCTTTTGGCAAGATAGCCATTTTTACAATGTTGATCCTGCCAATCCATGAGCATGGGAGATCTTTCCATCTTCTGAGATCTTCTATAATTTCTTTCTTCAGAGACTTGAAGTTTTTATTATACAGATCTTTCACTTCCTAGTTAGAGTCACGCCAAGATATTTTATATTATTTGTGACTATTGAGAAGGGTGTTGTTTCCCTAATTTCTTTCTCAGCCTGTTTATTCTTTGTGTAGAGAAAGGCCATGGATTTGTTTGAGTTAATTTTATATCCAGCTACTTCACCGAAGCTGTTTATCAGGCTTAGGAGTTCTCTGGTGGAATTTTTAGGGTTACTTATATATACTATCATATCATCTGCAAAAAGTGATATTTTGACTTCATCTTTTCCAATTTGTATCCCTTTGATCTCCTTTTGTTGTCGAATTGCTCTGGCTAGGACTTCAAGTACAATGTTGAATAGGTATGGAGAAAGTGGACAGCCTTGTCTAGTCCCTGATTTTAGAGGGATTGCTTCAAGCTTCTCACCATTTACTTTGATGTTGGCTACTGGTTTGCTGTAGATTGCTTTTATCATGTTTAGGTATGGGCCTTGAATTCCTGATCTTTCCAAGACTTTTATCATGAATGGGTGTTGGATCTTGTCAAATGCTTTTTCCGCATCTAACGAGATGACCATGTGGTTTTTGTCTTTGAGTTTGTTTATATACTGGATTACGTTGATGGATTTCCGTATATTGAACCATCCCTGCATCTCTGGGATGAAACCTACTTGGTCAGGATGGATGATTGTTTTGATGTGTTCTTGGATTCGGTTAGCAAGAACTTTATTGAGGATTTTTGCATCAATATTCATAAGGGATATTGGTCTGAAGTTTTCTATCTTTGTTGGGTCTTTTTGTGGTTTAGGTATCAGAGTAATTGTGGCTTCATAGAATGAGTTGGGTAGAGTACCTTCTGTTTCTATTTTGTGGAATAGTTTGTGAAGAACTGGGATTAGATCTTCTTTGAAGGTCTGATAGAACTCTGCACTAAACCCATCTGGTCCTGGGCTTTTTTTAGTTGGGAGACTATTAATGACTGCTTCTATTTCTTTGGGGGATATAGGGCTGTTTAGATCATTAACCTGATCTTGATTCAACTTTGGTACCTGGTATCTGTCTAGGAACTTCTCCATTTCATCCAGGTTCTCCAGTTTTGTTGAGTATAGCCTTTGGTAGAAGGATCTGATGGTGTTTTTGGATGTCTTCAGGATCTGTTGTTATGTCTCCTTTTTCATTTCTGATTTTGTTAATTAGGATGCTTTCCCTGTGCCCTCTAGTGAGTCTGGCTAAGGGTTTATCTATCTTGTTGATTTTCTCAAAGAACCAGCTCCTTGATTGGTTGATTCTTTGAATAGTTTTTCTTGTTTCCACTTGGTTGATTTCACCCCCGAGTTTGATTATTTCCTGCCGTCTACTCCTCTTGGGTGAATTTGCTTCCTTTTGTTCTAGTGCTTTTAGGTATGTTGTCAAGCTGCTAATGTGTGCTCTCTCTAGTTTCCTTTTGGAGGCACTCAGAGCTATGAGTTTTCCTCTTAGAAATGCTTTCATTGCGTCCCATAAGTTTGGGTATGTTGTGGCTTCATTTTCATTGAACTCTAAAAAGTCCTTAATTTCTTTCTTTATTCCTTCCTTGACCAAGGTATCATTGAGAAGAGTGTTGTTCAGTTTCCACGTGAAGGTTGGCTTTCTATTATTTATTTTGTTATTGAAGATCAGCTTTAGTCCATGGTGATCTGATAGGATGCATGGGACAATTTCAATATTTTTGTATCTGTTGAGGCCTGTTTTGTGACCAATTATGTGGTCAATTTTGGAGAAGGTACCATGAGGTGCTGAGAAGAAGGTATATCCTTTTGTTTTAGGATAGAATGTTCTGTAGATATCTGCCAGATCCATTTGATTCATAATTTCTCTTAGTTTCTCTGTGTCCCTGTTTAGTTTCTGTTTCCATGATCTGTCCATTGGTGAAAGTGGTGTGTTGAAGTCTCCCACTATTATTGTATGAGGTGCAATGTGTGCTTTGAGATTTACTAAAGTTTCTTTAATGAATGTGGCTGCCTTTGTATTTGGAGCATAGATATTCAGGATTGATAGTTCCTCTTGGAGGATTTTACCTTTGATGAGTATGAAGTGTCCCTCCCTGTCTTTTTTAATGACTTTGGGTTGGAAGTCAATCTTATCAGATATTAGAATGGCTACTCCAGCTTGTTTCTTCATGCCATTTGCTTGGAAAATTGTTTTCCAGCCTTTCATTCTGAGGTAGTGTCTATCTTTTTCTCTGAGATGAGTTTCCTGTAAGCAGCAAAATGTTGGGTCTTGTTTGTGTAGCCAGTTTGTTAGTCTATGTCTTTTTATCGGGGAGTTGAGTCCATTGATATTAAGAGATATTAAGGAAAAGTAATTGTTGTTTCCTGTTATTTTTGTTGTTAAAGTTGGCATTCTGTTCTTGTGGCTGTCTTCTTTTAGGTTTGTTGAGGGATTATCTTCTTGTTGTTTCTAGGGTGTGGTTCCTGTCCTTGTATTGGTTTTTTTCTGTTATTATCCTTTGAAGGGCTGGATTCGTGGAGAGATAATGTGTGAATTTGGTTTTGTCGTGGAATACTTTGGTTTCTCCATCTATGTTAATTTAGAGTTTGGCTGGGTATAGTAGCCTGGGCTGGAATTTGTGTTCTTTTAGTGTCTGTATAACATCCGTCCAGGATCTTCTGGCTTTCATAGTCTCTGGTGAAAAATCTGGTGTAATTCTGATAGGCTTGCCTTTATATGTTACTTGGCCTTTTTCTCTTACTGCTGTTAGTATTCTATCTTTATTTAGAGCATTTGTTGTTCTGATTATTATGTGTCGGGAGGTATTTCTTTTCTGGTCCAGTCTATTTGGAGTTCTGTAGGCTTCTTGTATGTTCATGGGCATCTCTTTCTTTAGATTTGGGAAGTTTTCTTCTATAATTTTGTTGAAGATGTTTGCTGGTCCTTTGAGTTGAAAATCTTCATTCTCATCCACTCCTATTATCCGTAGGTTTGGTCTTCTCATTGTGTCCTGTATTTCTTGGATGTTTGAGTTAGGATCTTTTTGCATTTTACATTTTCCTTGATTGTTGTGCTGATGTTCTCTATGGAATCTTCTGCACCTGAGATTCTCTCTTCCATCTCTTGTATTCTGTTGCTGATGCTGGTATCTATGTTTCCAGATTTCTTTCCTAGGGTTTCTATCTCCAGTGTTGCCTCATTTTGGGTTTTCTTTATTGTGTCTACTTCCCTTTTTAGGTCTAGTATGGTTTTGTTCATTTCCATCATCTGTTTGGATGTGTTTTCCTGTTTTTCATTAAGGACTTCTACCTGTTTGATTATGTTATCCTGTTTTTCTTTAAGGATTTGTAACTCTTTAGCAGTGTTCTCCTGCAATTCTTTAAGGGATTTTTGTGCTTCCTCTTTAATGTCTTCTACCTGTTTACCAGTGTTCCTTTGTATTTCTTTAAGTGTGTTATTAAAGTCCTTCTTGAAGTCCTCTACCATCATCAGGAGATATGCTTTTAGATCTGTGTCTAGCTTTTCCGGTGTGTTGGGGTGCCCTGGACTGGGCGAAGTGGGAGTGCTGGGTTCTGATGATGGTGAGTGGTCTTGGTTTCTGTTAGTAAGATTATTACGTTTACCTTTCGCCATCTGGTAATCTCTGGGGTTAGTTGTTGTCCTTGTCACTGTTTAAAGATTGGAGCAGAAGCTGTGTTCCACTCACCAGAAGTCTCAAAATCCTGTGGCGGGGGTCGTGGGTAGCTGGCGGTACCCTGGTGCTGGTCCAGCTGGAAGAGGCCTGTGGTCCTACTCAGGCCGGTTTTCTGCTTCCCTAACTAATGCAGTCTCTGGTCCCGCGCGCAATTGGATTGGAGCAGAAGCTGTGTTCCACTCTCCAGAAGTCTTAAGATCCTGTGGCGGGTGTTGTGGGTAGCTGGCGAGTGTCAGCCGACCCTGCGCCCTAGCTACCCCGGTGCTTTTCTGACCGGAAGAGGCTTGTGGCCCTATGTAGGCCGGATTTCTGCCTCCCCAACCAAAGCAGTCTCAGGTCCCGCGTGATTGGACTGGAGCAGAAGCTGTGTTCCACTCACCAGCAGTCTCAAAATCCTGTGGCGGGGGTCGTGGGTAGCTGGCGGGTGTCAGGTGACCCTGTGCTCTAGCTACCCCTGTGCTGATCCGGCTGGATGAGGCCTGTGGCCCTACTCAGGCTGGTTTCTGCTTCCCTAACTAATGCAGTCTCAGGTCCTGCGCAATTGGATTGGAGCAGAAGCTGTGTTCCACTCACCAGAAGTCTTAAGATCCTGTGGCGGGTGTTGTGGGTAGCTGGCGAGTGTCAGCCGACCCTGCGCCCTAGCTGCCCCGGTGCTTTTCTGACAGGAAGAGGCTTGTGGCCGCTCATGTGTTATTAAATTAAAAGAACAACTTATAGGACCTACTGTTCCTGCCAACAGCATAATAAAGCTCCCTAGAAACAACAACAAAATATCCATGAGGGGAGAAAAACTAAAAACAATTATAGTTTATAGACAGGACATACATTCAAAGTTCCAGGATGAAACATTTTACAACTTTGATAGATATGCTTTCAGTAAAGATTAACATGCATGCAAATATAACACAGTGGTTAAAGATTGTAAATATACTACAGTAGTTATATATACAGTCATTCTGAGTCACCTACTGTCTTCCTATACTATCTTGATGAATACGGCTAAATAGACAAAATAATGGGTACTACATTAGTTGCATCAGGAGCCAATTTCACCCCCTCCCAAAGATTTTAATTACCAAAGGCTGTACGTTATTTGAGTGTGTATAAAAACATATACCTACGTACATTGAAATCACTAAAGATTTCTGATTCTCCACATTCACAGCAAAGTAATGCTGCTGATTCACTGTCTTCCAAATAAGAGCTCTGTAATACAAACAAGATCATCATTCAGAGAACCAGAAAAAGGAGCCCACATGCATGAGGAAATATGCCACCCAAAATCAGTGAATAATGTTAGCTCAGGTGAGAAGTGAATTCTGATTAGTGGTGGCTGTTTTAAATAGAACATAGCTAGTGACTAGTTGCGTGAATAGACTGGTTAAGTGACTAGAAAATCGATTATGGAATGTTTGGTTAGCTCAAGCATTTTCTGTGGCTTCCCAATTTGGGCAATGGATGATTTTTTTCTTTCTGTAAGAATGGTGCTATTAACTTTTCATATTCAGAACTCTTCCCAAACCGAGGCCAGACTTCTAATTCACTTATCCTCCCATCTGAAGATAAGACACTTGGTGTTGTTTAGAGATAGGATTTAGAAAGCAAGACAGAGTAAAATAGAGCTTGATTAGAGGATAAAAACACTAGCCTAGCCTCATTAGATGTCTGCTTACAAGTGCCTATCAGAGCCAAAAGGCATGCTCAAGTCCTTTGCCAGATGCCAGAAAACAATTTAAAACCTTTTCTTCCATTCTCTTTTTCAGAATCTGTCTAGAAGATAAGTACAAGGACACAAAGGAGTGAACCAACCAGATGGTAACATAGGAAGGCTTTCCCTGTGACTAACGACACAAAACGAGGACAGAAAGCTCTAATTTTGACCCATTAGATGCCACTTAGATGCTTGCTCTTAGTGTAACCAGGATGGAAACCGAGTTACCCTCACCACGGAGAACACTGTATATTTATCCTTATGTCATCGAGACTTCTTATGAGCAGTGGTTGAACCCTAGTCATATGTGGTTCCTACTCTATAGCTATCTTACCTGACACTTTGTTTTTTTCCAAGCAAGGATGTGTTTTGACCTGCAGAATACCTGAGAGATTAACAGTTTTAAAATACACAACACTTGGATGAGAGAATGTAAAGAGGGAGATACTATTTCTATTAACTACTTAGTTCCGGTTTCCTTTTTCACTTTTCTCCTACCCCGATAATTTTGTCTACATTTGGTTTTATTATCAAGTCTTACCAGCCATTATCCCCTTCTCTTCTTTTAGAAAATAATCAGAAATAATTAAATATTAAAAATTTGTATCTGACAACTATAGTCTCTTAATTTCTTCCTTTTGTAGGGAGAAAAATAATACTTGTCCTTCTGGCTTCTTTCTTTTTTATATCAATGTATAAAAATACTCAAAAAAACTTCTATGAATTCTACTGCAAAAGCCAAAGTCTTAAAAATTGATTAAAGGAAGTATTAAGGTAGAAATTGGACCTGCTTCCAATTCTTCCAAACTCTCATGCTGCAACAAATCTGAATAATCCTAAGCATATCAAAAATGGCCTGTCGCTGCTATGAACTGAAGAGCAAAATATATAAATCAATTAATCCAAATCATACTATGAACTTTCAGTTTTCATCTTATACTTTTTGAATTTTACACTAACACTCTCAAATGCGCCTGTAACCATATCTGCATTGCTAAGTTATTTCAGGACTTAACTATATCCTTATAATTAAAACAATTCATCAAGTTACCTATCCATTTAGATGTGCTGATAGAATTACAACATAATTGGTTCCGGGAACATGTATTTACTTGTGACCAACATATTTAGCTCTAAATTATAGTCTGGGAACCCTAAGGGAAACAAAAGACAGTTTTAAGTTTTTTTCCTCTGCCTTCTGAGGTAACTTGACAATTCTGATTGTTGAGCTGTTCCTGGGTACTATTCAACTTATTTCCAAGAATTTAAGAATAAATGAGTGAATTTAAAAAGAGCTTAAAGGCATTTACTTCTAATTTCGCATATTTTCAGCAAATTAGGAAGAAAATGTGCTTCCTTAATTTAATTCCTTCATGGGGTTTTATATATAATGCTAACTCAAGATAGCAGGCTTTTATCTCAACCGATCTTATCTGAGATTGATATTACAGAGTTTCTCCTGTTTGCCAGGCCATTCCCTTCCACATAGTCTACCAATAAGCTTCACACCCACTCCTCAAATGCCATTTCTACCATAAAGAAATAATAAACCTCCTTTTTCTTTTTCTTTCTCTTTCCCTCTTTTCTCCCTCCTCTCCTGTTCTTCCCCTTCACTTCGCTTTTCTTCCCTTTCCCCTCCCTTTGTGGATTTGGGAAGGAGTACCCCTCCTTCTCTTCTTCAATAGAAATGGAGGATAGTAAGAAATAGATCCCTTGCTATTGTTAAGTCTCTTTCACTCTATCCCTTATCCCTGTTATAGGTCATATGGTTTAAGAAGCAAAAAACATTTGACTGTTTCTTTTCTTTTCTCTCTATTCATCTTTCTTTCCTTCTTCCTTTTTTCCTGATTATTGTTCTAAATGAATATACTGCTGCTATATTCAAAGGAAATTAAGATTTGTATTTGTTTGTGTTTTTAGAGACGAGGTCTTAGTACTGCCCATTCCTTCACTGGCACCTACTTCTTTGGGATTCCAGACATGCTGAAGACAATTTGAGATATCCAGCCTTGTGGATTGAACAACTACTGGATTCTTGGGACAGTCACAGGCAGCCATTGTTGAATTAGCTGAACTACAGCCTATAAATATAATAAATCCCATATATATATTTATATATTCATTAATTCTATAAGTTCTGTTACTCTAAAGAACCATGACTAATACACTATCAGCAATCAAACAATAGAATGTATCTTTATCTAGGATTAAGATCTTTTAATCATTAGATGCCAAACATATCCATACATAGGCACAACCGGATTGACAAAGTAATTTTATAGTCTGAGGATAATCCAATTGAGAAAACTATCTCTGATGTGTCTACCCCCAAGTCATAAAATTAAAAACAATTATGTCAGTATGTAATGCAATACTGGTGAACAAAATTCAAAACATGTCAAAGAGTTTTAAAATATTCCTTCCATTCTTATCCTCTCACCTCCCAGCTCTCTATAATCCCATTCCCAGAAGTAATTACCATGCCAGTTCCTTAGCTGCTGCCCAGGGATGATCTGAATGTACACAAGCTTTATGGGTTTAGACGTCCTCTCTCTAAAGACACAGATGAAAGCAATTTCACCTATTTATCTTCATTTTGATATTTAGAATATCTCTTGAACCTTTCCACTCAGCCATATCTTGCACTTCTTTCTCCAGAGTCTAGCCAGGCAAATGGATGGAACTAGAAAAGTTAATCGAGTGAGGTAACCCAGACCTAGAAAGATTAATGTCTCATGCTCTCTTTCATCTGAAGGTCCTAGTTCCAAATCTTCAGATGTAAGTATATGACCTGGAGTAACTTCAGAAACTAGGAAACTAAAAAGGCCATTATGTAGGGTGATGGTGGAGAAGCAACAGAGGGAGAGGCAACAGACACAGGAATAACATGATACAAGTGATCTGAGAGGAGAATAGGAAAATGGGTTGGGGCTTTAATTATGAAGGGGGCTGGAGGTAAATACACAAGAAAGAAGATAAAATAACTAAGGATATCTGGACAAGCCATAAAGAAACATACTATTATCTACTTAAAAATACCTTGAATACATGTAAATGTATAAATATATAGACATAAATAGCTTAAATGAAAGCTTCACATCTGGGCTAACAATGCTCCTCCTCAGAGCTATAAACTATATGACAAACCCCAATGCCAGGCATGAGAAGCCCTCTTTTGAGTTGTTGGTCAGGGTCAGCCAAACAGATCACTGCTACTGCCCTTGATTGACTTACAGAGTTGGAAGGAAGTATTTATTGTTGAAGACACCATATACTTCATACATAAGGCCAAGAGAACTTGATATGATCTGAAAGCCTCCTCCCTGGAGGAACCATGTAAGTTCCCAAAGCAAGGAAGAACCAATAGCCTTACCCAGCTATGACACCTCTGAAACACAACTACCAACATGGCACGACAACCCTAAGGATGCCATAGTGGTATATATACTGTCGCAGTAACCAAGCACTCTCTAATTTGAGGTCTCTTGAGCTTTGATGGACTAAGACCCACTCAACAAAAGGGAAATAATATCTAGTATTGGAAACCTAGCTAACTACCCAGGGCTAGTGAAGTCATGAATCTTAGATGGAAACCTATAGCCACTACTTTACTAAACTAACATTAATCCCTAACTACATTCTAAGTATTTGTCCTTACATTCACAGAAAAATGTAATCCTTACCCCTTGTCAAGGAAACTTCTCTTTACAACAGAGACCTTTACAGAAAACCACAATCAATCAAAATGCAGAGTGGGACCCAGACCCAGCTGACACATATACAGAACAACTCATGCACTTTACGTCTCAGGGATCACACTGCAAAACAGAACAGAAGGCTTATAAGAGTCTAAGTTTGCTCTGAGAGAGTATCTCCTAGAAATGTCAGAAGTTACACTTAAGAAGTTTCACCAACATGGCTACCTAAAAAAAACATGATCTGAACAAAGATGATAGCAATAGACGTGTTCATATGTAAAACGGAATGCTCAGAATGCTTCAATCCTGGATAAGGCACTACAGGCATCTATAGAATATTCAGGGTAGGAAAAATGGTCTTCCCTAGGGAAGATCATACCAACTGACTATCCATTATCTAATGGTCAGCCCTGAAAACATACAGACAAGTAACACTGATTGAACAGGTTGGTATGTATGTGTGTGTGTATATATATATATATATATATATATATATATATATATGAATATTCAAATATATATTTGTGTGTGTGTGTGTGTGTAATAGCAATTAAGAAGAGAGGCAATGAATTTGAAAGGGATCAAGGAGAGGGTATATGGGAAGGTTTGGAGGGAGAAAAGGGAAGGGGGGAATATATTAAAACCTCAAAAATATTATTTATTTATGGAATGCTGAGGATTCAGTTTAGAGTGTTACCCATGCCATACCAGAAAAGCACCTTACTACTGAGTGATTCCCCAGATCTCTGTTTATATTTTTAAATTTTTGAGACAGGGTCTCATTATGTTACTCAGGCTTACCTTGAATTCAGTCTGTAGCCCAGGTGCGCTTTGAACCTGTGAACCCTCTGTCTCATCCTCCAAAGGACCTGGGATTATATAGATGTATTCTACCAGGTCAAGCTTCAAAAACATTTTATTAAATTATGTTAAAATAATGTAACATTAAAATTGCTATCTCGCCGGGCGTGGTGGCGCACGCCTTTAATCCCAGCACTCGGGAGGCAGAGGCAGGCGGATTTCTGAGTTCGAGGCCAGCCTGGTCTACAAAGTGAGTTCCAGGACAGCCAGGGCTACACAGAGAAACCCTGTCTCGAAAAACCAAAAAAAAAAAAAATTGCTATCTCAAATATGTTTAGTGCAATTTGCCTGTGCATGCTTGCACACACATGTGTATGTGTGAGTGGGTGTATGTGTAATCAGAGGCATGTGTGCATGGGTAGGCCAAAGAGTAACCACAGTATCATCAGGAACACTGTCCACCTCCTTTGAGATATGATCTCTCATTAGCCTGGAGCTCATCAAGTAAACTAGACTTGATGGCTGGTGAGCCCTAGGGATTCTCTTGACTCCATCTTCCCAGTACTAAGATTGCAAGTGTGCACCACTAAATCTGGTTATGTCTACATGGATTTGGGGAATTAAGTTCAAATCCCCACATAATGGATCATGCTGTTCCACCCTGCCCCTTGCCAGGTCATGTCTCAACCATTTTAAAGTTACAGTTCAGTAGATTTACATTGTTGGGTGACCAATCTCAACAGTTTTTCATTTTACAAAACTGAAACTATATACATTGTAAATAAATAACTCATTTCTTTCTTTTCTGAGCCTGGCAACTACCATTCATTTTTGTTTCAATGAATCTGACTACTCCAGACACCTTATATAAGTACAATAATCTGGTGACACAAGCCTATAACCCCAGCTACTGGGAAGGCTAAGACAAAAAGATTCCAAGTTCAAGGTCTAGTTGGTCTTAGAGACTAAGCTCAAAGAAAACTCAGTCAACTTTGGTGAGGCCATGACTCACTAAATTAAAAGTTCTTTAAAGGGAAAAAGATTCAATCTAGAAGGAGAAGAAAAAGGAATGAGGGGAGTAAGAAGAGAAGCTCTTTAGAATATAAACATCAGAGAACAAACCATGTGAAGACAGAAGACATACATACACCTACAAGCCAAAAAGATACCTCAGAAGAAATCAACTCTGCCAACACTTATACCTAACAGCAGCCAGCACACCTCCTGAAGAGTAAATACATTTCTTTTTTTTTTTTTTGATTTTTAATATTTTTATCACATATTTTCCTCAATTACATTTCCAATGCTATCCCAAAAGTCCCCCATACCGCCCCCCACTTCCCTACCCACCCATTCCCATTCTTTTGGCCCTGGCATTCCCCTATATTGGGGCATATAAAGTTTGCAAGTCCAATGGGCCTCTCTTTCCATTGATGGCCGACTAGGCCATCTTTCGATACATATGCAGCTAGAGACAAGAGCTCCGGGGTTCTGGTTAGTACATCATGTTGTTCCAACAATAGGGTTGCAGATCCCTTTAGCTCCTTGGGTACTTTCTCTAGCTTCTCCATTGGGAGCCCTGTGATACATCTAATAGCTGACTGTGAACATCCACTCCTGTGTTTGCTAGGCCCCGGCATCGTCTCACAAGAGACAGCTATATTTGGGTCCTTTCAGCAAAATCTTGCTAGTGTATGCAATGGTGTCAGCGTTTAGAAGCTGATTATGGGATGGATCCCTGGATACGGCAGTCTCTAAAGACAGGATCTTTATATGTAGTCCAAATTAGGCTGTAACTTGCTATTTAATTCACAGTCTTTCTGCCTCAGCCTGCAAAGTGCTTAGATTTATACACATGCATACTATACTTGTGTTCTCGTCTGCTTTTAACAATCTTTGTAATTGATTATATTGTTTTCTACTCTAATAATCCAGGTAATCTCCCTATCTTAAAGCTACATTATTAATGCCCTTTATTCAAACTGCGAATTTAATTCCTCCTTCACTATATAACATAAAACTCTCTCAGATTCACGGAAGATAAAGATGAAATTCTCTTTGGAAAGCTATTATTCTACACACCACAGTAATCTGTTCTGAAGGTTTTACTAGGGGAAAACAATTATTTTTTACACTAATACAACAGGAAGGACAAAATCAAGTGCATCCAATAAGAAACACTATAACTTTGCATAGGCAAAGATCTAGCTTGAATGTTCAGTAGCAGCAGCAGAATGTTTGACGTTACTCTTTTATAGAGAGATGTTTACCTTATGATCCGAGGAAAGTACTTAAAGGCATTTTTATGATTATTAGCACAGATCTTCAAGATAATTGTCTGTTATTAAGGATATAATCTATGGCTACTAAGGGATAATAATTAGACTAAGCGAACATGAAAAATTTTAAAGTTTAAGGATGGATTGGGAGGTTATTTTTTATATATATCTACAGTTTCTTGCAAATATATCTTCTAACTCTTATATTCCTCTACTGTAATTATTTCAATAGATTCTTTTTCCACTTGTAGGTTGTTAGCTTCTCATATTCTGTCTCTGGGACAGAACAAAACAGGCATTCAGTAAATTCAACAGGTAAGCAGCTTAGTATGTGAGTTATTACAATTTTTCTTATTGTCTAAAAACCTCAATTGAAAATCAGACAAAATCCTACATATAGGTATGGTTAAGAGACCGACTTTCTACACTAAATATATGGCTTTTATTCTTCCATTAGAAGAGCAAACTATATGAAATGCTGCTTCTTGTGGGCTTCAAATTACTATGGAAGTTTGAAGCCAAAGCAGCACCTTCATTCCTTAGAGCTACTTACAAACTGGCTTGCCAGTAGGGGAAGCAGTCAAAGTGCTTATGCCAAAAGACTCTAATCTGGCCTGCAATTTGTTCATTTCATTTGAGAAGACATTGCTAGCCTCTGCTCCACACATAATACAGACCTACGTCATGGTGACTTCTTTGCTGCACCTTTCAGAAGGAACGCGTCTTTCAATCTAAAGCTTCCTAGTCCTTCAAAGCACCTCCTTATATCCCAGAATCTCAGGACACTTCAAAAATGATAACTTCATTTTCATTAAAGAAGGATCTTAGGGTCTAGACCACCAACCAAGGAGTACACATGGAGGGACTCATGGCTCCAGAAGTATATGTAGTAGGGGATGACCTTGTCGGGCATGAATAGGAGAAGATGTCCTTGGTCCCGTGAAGGCTCAATGCTCCAGTGTAGGGGAATGCGAGGGCAGGGAGGTGGGAGTGGGTGGGTGGGTGACTGCACACCCTCATAGAAGCAGGAGGAGGAGGGATGGGACAGGGGGCTTCAGAGGGGGGGTAGAAATTGGGAAAGGGGATAACATTTGAAATGTAAATAAATAAAATGTCCAAGAAAAAGAAAAAAGAGGGATCTTCCCTCTAAGTCTTCACTGTTAAGACGGTTTGACAAAATATGGCCTGTGGGCCAAACATGGTCTGGTTTTATACAACCAGCAAGCTGGGATAGGTACTGCAGAGCAAGCTTGGAACCTGTGTTCAATCTCTGGGAGGACTGGACAAAACGCAGAGAAGTGACTCCACAAAATCGTCTTCTGACTTCCACATGCACACCATAGCACACACACCCCTCTCTGTATCTTACACACACACACACACACACACAGAGGTTTTTCATTCTCTGAATGCTCACTGTAATAGTATCTCACTCCACACTGACACACGCCATATCTCTGTAGTAACTCTTCATACTATCATGTGGAGTTTTTTTAAGTCCATTAAATTCTGGCAAGTTTTTGTTGTTTTTCCCCTTTCCTTTCTCTAATATAGTCACCTGGCCGGAAAGAGGTGGTTATCAGATATGGAAGAAAGTGATTCTCAGTTTGCTTCTCAAACTCCCACCAGTGGCAGAAACCACAGCAGTATTTAAGAATTTTGTCAGAAATGCAAGTTCTTATCCCATCCCACCTACAAAAATAAAATAAAAATCTATCTATAAAGCCGGGCGTGGTGGCGCATGCCTTTAATCCCAGCACTTGGGAGGCAGAGGCAGGCGGATTTCTCAGTTCGAGGCCAAGCCTGGTCTACAAAGTGAGCTCCAGGACAGCCAGAGCTATAAAGAGAAACCCTGTCTCGAAAAAAAAACAAAAACAAAAACAAAAACAAAAACAAAAACAAAAACAAAAACAAAAAATCTATCTATAAGACAAATAATGAGGTGGATGCTCGCAGAAACTGATCATGGGGTCCCCAATGGAGGAGTTAGAGAAAGGACTGAAGGAGATGAAGGGGTTTGCAACCCCAATAGGAAGAACAACAATATCAACCAACCAGACCCCCCACTAAACCACCAACCAAGGAGTACATATGGAGGGACCCATGGCTCCAGCAAAGGGGATAACATTTGAGATGTAAATAAATTAAATATCCAATAAAAAAATTAGTGTCTTTGGGCTGGTGGGATGATTGCTGGTAAGCCTGACAACCTGAGTCTGCTGCCAGCAGCTCATATGGTTGAGAGAGAGAATTGACCTTCTCAAATTGTCCTTTGACCTCCACATGTGTGCTGTGGTAAGCAAATCTATACACATACTAAATTTTTTTTTTTTAAAATCAAGGGCATTGAAACTCTACATTAAAAAAAATCAATGCCTCCATAATAAAGAATAAGAAGGTATAGAAAACAATAAATTTACAAAAGTCAAAAATAAGGAAGCAAACAAAACTGTGCTGGAAGATTTTGAGACCAGTACAGAAAAATATCAGTTAACCGGAAATAAGCAATTTGTAGTTTATATAAAGATTATTCAGAAATGTATGTGCATCCTCACAGAAACATTCCTAAAACATTCTTAGATTCCTAAACTAGTAATTATAGCAAAGTCATGAAAAGAAAAGGAAAACTTTCTTTTTAGGGTACTTCTGGTGGGATGTAAAGGCGGTGGTTCATATGCACAGGTTCATAAGTTTAAGTAAGGACATTATATGAACACAGAGAGGGGGAGGGAGGGAGAGTGGGGGAGAGGGAAGAAGGGAGGAGAGAGAGAGAGAAGAGTACATTTAGTCTACCAAGGTAGATTCTGAAAAATAATCATTCACAAAAGCAGTAACAACTAATAAACAAATTAATAAAGATAAGGAAAAGCAAAGTCAATGCAAAATAGTTAATCCAGCTTGACAAGGTAAAAATGGCAGCAGCATTTCACTATTTCTGGACCTAGACTCTCAATCTACAAGTGAGAAACATAGTGGATTGACTGCAAATGCCTTTCTTTAATCCCACTATTTAGAAGGCAGAGACAGGCAGATCTCTGAGTCTGAATCCAGCCTAGACTACACAGCAAATTCTAACAAGAATTATATCTTGTAAATGTACACAGAATACAAGGTTGTATATAATGTCTTGTGCTAGCTAGAGCTACATATTGAAACCTTGTGTCAATAATTAGAAAAGTAAATAAATGAATGGGGCATGGGTTTGGATTTAAGTCTTGAGTTGCTAATTATGTGGTTTACAGATGAAATTTAATCTTTGCAAAGACTGGCTTGTCTCTACTTAGGTATACCAAAGTGCTTTATTATTTTGTTTGTTTGTTTGTTTGTTTGTTTCTTTTTTTAAATTAGGCTTCTGCTATTAAGTTAGTAGCTTAGTCCCTTCCTGCTCTTTGTGGGAATTAAAAAACAAACAAACAAACAAAAACAAAACAAAAAACACTAGTAATTCACTTTGTCCACTCCATGGGAACAGCTGGCTAGCACGAGACACTATATACAACCTTATATTTTGTGTACGTTTGCAACATATAATCTTGTTGGACCCCATTTATATGGTAAATCACCTTAAATGTTACCATTATGGTTCTAAAAACCTTAGAATTAGAATTCTAGTTTTTAATTTCTCAACTCAGACCTGTATATGGGAGCTATTAATGGTTTTAAATACATCCACCAACTATCCCAACTTCTATCATATAAACAGACAGGAAAACAATTGGGCTTTAGAGATGCTAAGGTGTGTGCCCATAATCTGACAACTGTGCTTCTACAGTGTGAGAGAGCAGAAGCTCTGTGATTTCTTTGGGAGAATGGCATTTAGAACAGGAAAAAAAATGGGGGGGGGTGAGAGCAGCTATTTTACAGAAACCAGAGAACTTCAGAAAGCAATAAGATACTGAGTACGAAAGGCAAGACAAACCTCTCTGGACATTTGTCTGGGG
The DNA here is from genome assembly GCF_978045245.1 of Mus caroli. Classification (NCBI taxonomy): domain Eukaryota; kingdom Metazoa; phylum Chordata; class Mammalia; order Rodentia; family Muridae; genus Mus; species Mus caroli. The sequence goes on from NW_028227268.1 coordinate 45,419,184, forward strand.
GGTGCGTGCCAGGAAAGAAAGACAAGTACAGCAAGATCAGTGCTACTGAGATAGAATCCCAAGACACTCCCAAGTCAGGTTTCAGAAGATTGTGAAAACAATAGTGTTTACTCAGAACCCAGAATTAGACCTATTTCCCTGCAAGTAAAGAGCCTGATTCACTAACAAATTAGAACTGAAAAATGTTTATAGCAATAGAGGAGGAATCTGGGTTAATTAGCAAGAAGTTTACACATACCCAGAATTAAAGACCAACAGGCTGAAATGGACTTAAGTGAGTGGTGATTTTTTTTTTAATTCATAATTTCTTTTGCTGCTTTTAAACTATGGCATCTCATATGTAGCAAAATTATTTCTGTATAGTTAGTTACTAGACTATGGTGAAAGAAGGAACTGAATAAAAGAGTATGAACCACCAGTATTCATTTTCAAAGGGACTGATCCCTGAGACTTTGAATAAGTATTTACACAGCCATCAAAATCCCTTAAATGCCAGGACCAAACCCTGTGATCACATTCAGCATCAGATGCAGTACTGGGAGGAGCTCCTCTTCATAGTGACTCCAGAAAACTGTTTTCAGAGGAGAAAAGCTCACTTACAGATTCTGCCTTACTCTGTCCCTTTCTTAGAGTTACACCTGTTTCAGGGGCTGATACCATAGCAAGGCTCCAAGGAGGAGATTCTCATGCAGACAAGAGACAGATGACATCATGAAATCAATTTCCCACAAGAGAATTCTGAGAAAGGTCTCTATCAAATATTGATCATAGGCCTCTGGGATCCTTCCTCATCCATTGAATTGGAAGAAAAACTTTTCAATTGCTTTCATCAAGCATCACAGAAAATAATCTGGGAAAGTGAGACTTTATATAGATGACTAACAGAAGAAGATATCAGAGCTAACCACAAGTAGAGCAATGTCATGAAATAACCAAAAGGATGAATCTTAAAAAAAAAATTCTAGCTATAAGTAGCAATGCCCCATAACTAGAGATCAGAGGAACAACAGAGTCTAGAGAGGATGGACTCATAAAAGACCAGGCATTTCTTACCAGGAATGGTGGCACATGCTTTAATCTCAGTATTGGAAACTGAAGCAGAAAGATCCTGTCTCAAAACTAAGGGAGGTGTAGTCAGGAGAATCAAGAAGAGTTTAAGGTTAGTCATGGGCACATAGCAAGTTTGAGGACAGTATGGGCTACATAAGACCCTGTCTCAAGAATAAAATAAAGAATTAAAAAGGAAAACTAAGGTAGGGTATTTTCTTAGTTTACACTTGAGGAAAAGGATTTTAGAGACAAATTCAGAAAATACTTCAAAGGCAAGAGATTTTACAAAGAAAATTGAAGGGAAGGGATATTATCTTCTAAATCATAATTAGGATTTATCAAGATTGCCACTGTGATGAGAAATGCTAAATGGGATCTTAGTTTGGGAGCTTCAGTGATCAGAGTTCTCTTATCCTTTGGTTGTGATCCTAGCCTTTAGCAGCTGAGCTTTATTAGATGCTCCACATCTAAGGCAGGCATACCTTGAAGAGCAGCTTTCTGGTAGGAAAGCTTAGATTTGAGGCAGGACTTCAGAGCTTGCCATAAAGCTGTTCCCTTGACTCAAACAGCCTGGCCTTCAGTTCCCAGTGGCACCATTGAAGTTTTAAAAGTACTTTGTATCCCCTTAGAGGCCACAAGGAAAACATCCTGGATCCTTAAGACAAGACTTTAACTCCAATCAATAAGTGCAAGGAGACTAGAGACTAGAAACAGGAGAATACTAAGGAGAGAATAAAGGGTCAGAAAAACACAAGCCATAGGTCAGAGGATTAGCCAAGTAGCCTTTTGATGATCTATTTGATTACTGCCACAGGAAGAAATTCCTCTGAAACAAAATCTTCAGAAAAAAATAAGTTGCCTTTGTGGGTGGGTGGCTTTTTCTCAGGGATAGAGAGCAAACACAGGAAAGCCCAAAGTCTGTGCCAACCTCTGTACATAGTTCAGACCCAACTGGAATTAAGACCACACAGGTAGTAGAAGTAAATACTAACATGTATGAAATAAAGACTAACATGTAGTCTATGCTGTTTATTGGTCCAATTCTGAGAAAATCCTGAAGCTTAGTCATGGACTTCTTGTATAGGACATTAGCTTGCTCAAGAAAGAAGGTAGGTCTAGTCAAAGCAGAGAGACAGGTGCTACATCCTAAAGAACCATGATGTTGTCAGTCAGGTTCTAAGATCTAGAGTTGCCTGAGCCTGGGCAGGACTGTTAGAAACCAGGATATTCAAGGAGAAATTGCCTTCCTTAGATGATGTCTCTGAAAGAAAATGTTATCTACTCCAAAATCTATTAGTTATCATATTAGCATGCATCCAAAGGGAATGGTCTCTAATTCTCACAAGTAAGAAAATCCCAGGATGGGGTGGTACCCAAGGGGGAGCTTGGGGACAGGGATATGTAAGGATGGGACTGGGAGGGGGGCTTTAATCAGGATGTAAAGTGAATGAATGGATGAGTAGATGAATAAATGAAAAAACAGAAAGAAAAAGTATTTGAACAGAACTCTCACCAAGAAAAGACACAGAAGGGCAGGAAAGATGGCTCAACAGTTAAGAGCACGGACTGCTCTTCTGAAGGTCCTAAGTTCAAATCCCAGCAACCACATGGTGGCTCACAACCACCCATAATGAGATCTGATGCCCTCTTCTGGAGGGTCTGAAGACATCTACAGTGTACTTACATATAATAAATAAATAAATAAACCTAAAAGGAAAAAAAGAAAAGAGACAGAAAATAAACAGAAGAAAAAACCTTTTAAGCAAGCACTGCACCTACTGAAGGGAAATTATGTGGAAAAAATAGTGTAGATCACAATACACTATTAAAGGGTGCTCTCAATGAATATTTTACTCAAACTGTTTTTACTTTGCTCCCTATGGACAAAAATAATGTTGTCATGTAATAGGAACTCTTAAATGTTTACACTCAGTGCACTGCAAATGAATTTAAACTCATCTTGTTTAGCTAGCAGTGTCAGATCTGTAGTCACAGATACCGAGCAGTCTGTGAACTAGACATGTGGTACATCTATACAAATGGAATTCTATTTGAGAAAAAATAGCAGCAAAGAAACTTTATGAACTAAAAGGAAAGTATTTCTAAGTCAGACTAAGTAGTGAAGGTAGGGTACAGAATGAGGTTTACAACAATGGTTCTCAACCTGTGAGTTGTGACCTCTTTGGGGGTCAAATAGCCTTTTACAGGGGATGCCTAAAACCATTGGAAACCACAGATATTTACATAATGATTCATAACAGTAGCAAAATTACAGTTATGAAGTAACAACAAAAGTAATTTTATGGTTGGGGCACCACAAGATGAGAAACTGTATTAAGGGTCACAGCAATAAGAATGCTGAGAACAACTGTTCTATTGCAAGCTATCACTAGTATAACACACAAAAGCCACACATACACATTAGTATGTCTGTGCACAGAATTCTAAGAGACAAAAAAACTAAACTTCATTGTAAAAGCTACATGACCAGGGGATAACAGTCAGAAGAAGGCTTTACTATATACCTATTATAACTTTGTAACTGTTTAACTTTGTGAATGTATATCCTAGTTTTAAAAATAAATAAATAATTTAAAAATCAGGTAACAAAATAATTTATCCTTTCAGCAATAACCAAGTTCCATAAAGAAGCAGAGTTGATTAAGCTGACAAGTGAGAAGGATTCTGACTAGATTCAAGGTTATATTTGTTTAAGCTCTATATTTGTCTAAGACTTGTGTAACACAGACATTGTAATCTAAAATCTGTATATAGCATTATTGAGATACTAGTTCAGCCAATTCCTACTGGTATAACCATGCATTTACCGACTATATGGAAACAAACATAACTTTTGAAGTTCTTTATTACCTGTAGCTTTAAAAAAAAATTTATTCTTCTCTCCTACATCCTGAAGCCTTTTCTCCCTCCTCTCCTCCCAGTTCTCTCTCTCTACATCCCCTCTACCCCAGATCCAACACTCTCCCGTTTTCCTTTAGCAAAGAGCAGTCCTCCCAGTAATATCAACCAAACATGGCACAGACCCTCATATCAAGGCTGGAGGGGGCAACCCAATAGGAGGAAAAGAGTCCTATGAGCAGGCATAAGAGTCATGGCCACCACCTCCTAAAGTGTCTCACAAAAGCCCCAAGCTAAACAACCACAGCAAGCATACAGAAGGCCTAAGTCAGACTCATGCAGGCTCCTTGATTGCTGCTTCAGTCTCTTACAAGGCCCTGTGAGCCTTACTTGGTTGATTCTGTGGACCATGTTTGCTTGGTGTTCTCAGCCCTTTTGGCTCCTACAATCCTTCCTCCCCCTTTTCTGCAGGGTTCCTCAGGCTCTGCCTATGTTTATCTATAGATCTCTCTGCATCTACTCCCATCAGCTATCTGTAGCTTTTAATATAAACAAAGAAATGGGGTTGTTTTGTTTTTAATAACCAGAGCATCATGAATAGTAGGACAAGTCTCCTACACTGAGCTATATAGCCATCCCCTTTTTAAAATTATCTTTTAATTTTTGAGACAGAGTCATGGCTGAACTGTCCAGACAGGGCTTGGAATTATTATCCTCCTCCCCCAACCTCCCAAGTAGCAAGAATTCCAGGCATATATCACCATGCCAGGCTTTCTTTTAGATAGATATAATGTAAATGAAATCTGGGCACCCCAGAAATCAAAATGAAATCTTTCATGGTTGAATTTTAATTGCAGACAAATTATTTTATTCTTGACAGCAGCTTATGGGGCCAACTGAAGCAATACTACAAATCTGAAGCTAGATTCCCTTAGGCATTTCTGAAACCTCACACATGAAAAGGAAAAGAAAGGAAGCATTTCAGGAATGAAAATCTGGCTAACAGGGTTACAGGGCATCTGAGAAGTCACAGGATAGGTCCAACTTTCTCAGGGGAGAGGCTGACATTTTTTTTTTGTTTTTGTTTTTCAAATATTTCCAACATCTGCTATTGAAATTAGTTCTGCACAAATGTTTGCAGATGCAGAACAGCTGTTAATCCTGAATGAATTTTAGTCCATTGGTAGCCTGTAAGCAAATCACTGAAATGGGGTAGTTGAATTTACCATTTGTGTTCAAGTGTTTTCAAAGAACTGGCAAATTTAAGTTCTGGAACACTGAATTCAGATGTTAATATCCCACTTACAACTGGTAGAGATTGAGGTATTCACAGCACAGGTAAAGTCTGCCCCTAGCTTTTGGGACTGCAAAACTTCAAAGCATATTCTCTTGTAGCCGTTTACAGGCAATCCCTTTTCATGCCTGTGTTGAATAAAGGTATATTGACCTACCTACAGTACTGCTTTTTGATTCATTTCATTTCAAAGAGTAAGTCAGAAACTATATATAGTCCTTGATTATTTAATCAAAAATACAAAATGAAACAAAATACAACTTCTATCTCTCAGATTAGCAAAGAGAAGAGTGAAACTCATAAAATAATCACTGAGAATATAAAGTAACATCTCCCTGTAAATCAATAAAACATTACAACAAATCTTAAAGAGATGTGTTTTATATTGGCTAGGTATATTCCAGAATTTAAAGAAATACTCAGAGATGTGCATAAAGATTTATAGACAAGTTATTCTATACAGAATAATATATATTACACATGTATGGAGAGAAATTATTTACCCAAGAGAGATTAGAGCACATCAAATATCCAAGGAGAAGTGAAAAGTTAAATTATATAGCACTTTAAAATTAATTATTTGATAGAATACAGGGAAAATTCTTGTGTCAAGTACATTTTTAAAAATAAAAAATACTTTATTGTAATGAACCTACAAATAAAACCATCATGCAGCAAGATTAAGAAATCTACGTATTATTGTTCCTCCTATAGGGCTGCAGACCCCTTCAGCTCTTGGGTACTTTCTCTAGCTCCTTCATTGGAGACCCTGTGTTCCATCCAATAGATGACTGTGAGCATTCACTTCTGTATTTGCCAGGCACTGGCAAAGCCTCACAGGAGACAGCTATATTAGGGTCCAGTACCCCCAGAGCTTGTGTCTCTAGCTGCATATGTAGCAGAGGATGGCCTAGTTGGCCATCAATGGGAGGAGAGGCCCTTGGTCTTGCGGAGATTCTATGCCCCAGTATAGAGCAATTCCAGGGCCAGGAAGTGGGAGTGGGTGGGTTGGGGAGCAGGGGGAGGAGAGAGGGTATAGGGGATTTTCGGAGAGGAAATTAGGAAAGGGGATAGCATTTGAAATGTAAATGAAGAAAACGTCTAATAAAAAAAAAAAAAAAGAAAGCTACGTAAACTCTTACTCTGTCTCAAACTCTACACATCTTAGTGAACCTATACAGTTAGAGTAGCCATTCTGAAGCCATGGAACTTCATTGGGGTTTAACACTCTACCAGTTACATTTTTATGCACTTATACACTACAGAAATAGAAGAACAATTGGCTTTATAAACCTATTTCATGATTTGCATGTCTTTTTGACAACACTCCATCCTTCCTTATCACCTAATATTCCTCTCTCTTAACCTCCTCTCTAAATGTTGTAACATAGCCACACAGCTGTTTACATATATACATGTAGGATCCACAAATGTGGGAGAATGTGAAGTTTTTCTCTTTCTAAGGTTGGGTGACCTTACATAATATTATACATAACAAATCCACCCATTTTTCTGCAATTTTGTGATTTCAGTTTTCTTCAAGAGCTAAACAATATTTAATCACACACACCATTTTGACTATTGGCAGACATCTTGGTTGGTTGGTTCTAGTCCCTTGCTATTAAACAGAACAACAATAAACGTGTTTAAGTATATCTATGGTAAGACATGGAGTTTGTTAGGTATATGGCAGGAATGGAACAGCTGGGTCATATGGGAGTTCAATTTTTAATTTTTGATGAACTTCCAAACTGATTTTCATTTATGTATTAATCTGTACTCCTATCAACACTGAATAAGGTTCCTATCTCCCATGGCAGTTCTAACATTTGTTGTTAGATTTCTGGATGGCAGCCATTCTCTCTGGGGTAAAGTTGTATCTCAAGCAGAGCATACAACCCACAGAATGGCAGGGAATCTTTACCAAGCAGCTTTATTTCTGACAAGGGACTAATACCCATAATTTTAAAAGACCAGAAGTTAATTAGCAAGAAAATTAAACTGCCAATCAACAAATGGACTAATAAATTGGACAGTTTTCAAAAGAAGAAACACAATTGGCCTATAACTATTTTTAAAAATATTCAGTTATCACTAAATCATCAGGGAATGCAAATTAAAACTACTTTGAGGCAGTCAGATCTCTTAATAAGACTCACTAAAGCATAGTGGCCCACCCCTTTAATCCCAGCACTGAGAAGCAGGGGCAAGTGGATCCCTGTGAGTTTGAGGCCAGGTGGACTACCATGATAGCTATGACTATATAGTGAGATGAGAAAGGGGTGGGAGGTGGAAGGAGGAGGAGGAAAGAGAGGAGGAAGAGGAAGGGGAGGAAAAAGAGAGAGGAAGAGAGAAGAGAAGAGAGGAGAGGAATGGGGAGGAGAGAGGAGATGGACGAGTCGTGGGGTTTGGTGGACGAGGCCTATAAACCTCAATTACTTGGGAGTCTGAAGCATGAAGATCACAAGTTCTAGGTCAGCTTTAGATAACTGTGTGAGACACCATCTCAAAATAGAAAAATAAGAAGAAGCCTGAGCATACAGCTGAGTGACACAGCCTCCGTCTAGCATGTATAAGCTCTAGGTTCAAGCAGCAACACTGAAAAAAGAAACAACAACAACGACGACGACAAACCAGTGAATTTTGAGTTTGGGAACTACAGGGTTTAATGGAACAAGCCAGAAAGGTTAACATGCAAGTAAAATAAAATATGTACAATTGTGGACTTTCTTAACAAAAGATGAACCGGTACAGTGGTTTTTAAATATAACTTTTAAAATAAAAGCTTTAAAATGTACGACAAACATCAAGGAAACAAATAGAAATAATAAGTGGGAAAAGGGAGGGTGGGGATGGCACAAGTCTATAATTCCAGTACTTAGGAGGCTGTAGCAGAATTTTGTGAGTTCAAAGCTGGAGCCTGGTCTACATGAGTATAAGAATACAAGGCTCCTTTTAACATGTAACACACACACACACACACACACGAGATGGGGGAGGTCTATCTGGAAAGAAAGAGGTGGATAAAGAGAAGGAGACAGAGAGAGAAGCATACCTAGAATGAGTTGAACTTTATAAGCCAAGGCAAATAGTCTAGAACATGTGACCTTGCTAGAGCAAATTTAAATGAACTGGTAATAGCAATCCAGAGGCTAAGTTCCCTTGCCCTATTAGATTCTAAAAGAGGTTATGAACAAGAACAGAAAAATCAGTGACAGCTGATTAGCTGACAAAGAAAGTTTCAGTGGACACTTCTTAGGAAATTTGACACTTGGTCCAGTTTTCTTCACTTTCTAGATATACTTCAGAGTCACTTAAAAGTATAAGTTCAAATAATAAAAAATAAAAATAGTAAATAAATATAAATATAAAACAAATATAAAATAAAAAATTAAAATAATTCCTTCCTTACCACGTTCAGTATATGTCTGTAATGCCGGCATTTGAAAGGTGGAGGAAGAAGGATCAAAAGTTCAAGGTCTTTCTTGCCTACACACAGAACTCAAGGCTCGCTTGGCTGGGCGAAAGCATAAAATATGCTGGATCATTCCTGTAACCCCATGCCACTGAAAGAGTTAGGACAGCAGCTGTGAAGCACTAAGACGGAAATTCTTGTTTGCTGTCACAAGAATATATGTCAATTCTTAAGAAGAAAACAACTTTCAGAAATAGGAAGGAACATTAAAAATAAATTTGGGGGGCTGGAGAGATGGCTTAGTGGTTAAGACTGCTCTTCCAGAGGTCCTGAGTTTAATTCCCAGCTACCACATGGTAGCTCACAACCATCTGTAATGGGATCCAATGCCCTTTTCTGGTGTGCCTAAGGACAGCACCAGTGTATTCATATACGTAGAATAAATAAATAAAATCTTTAAAAAAAGAAATGGATTTGGTTTAACTGGCAAAAATGAGGGGAACTGAGGATGGAAGAAAAAGAGTGACTTCCTAAAACTACCAGGCTCGTCAATGGCAGACTTGGGACTTCCATTTCTTCAAACCAGAGGTTGCAACCTGTCAGAAACTCCTTGGAAGAATCCTGCCTGTAGAACTGCTCTTTATAGCTGTCAAAGTGTGTTTGGTATAATTCTGAAATGCTCAAGTAACAGATTCAGAGAGATTTACCACATGGTGCCAATCATCCCTTAGATCTTATATAGGTCTAACTCATGTATTCAAGCTATCTGACTGGTTCTGGCAGGCCAAAAAGTTATGACTTGTTTATATTGTACTGCCTTCCTTAATAATAGGTACTGAATTTATTTTTTAACTAATTATGTGTATGTGTACAGGTATGTGTATATAAATACAAGTGTTTATAGAAGCCAGAGGCGTTGGAGCAAGGCCTTGGAGCTGGAGTTACAGGCAGTTGTAAGCTGGCCAATGTGACTACATTGGAATTAAACTTGGGCCCTCTACAAAAGCAGTATATGCTTTTTAACCTCTGAGTCATTTCTCCATTGTAGGTGCTGAATTTAAATAGAGGGGATTTATTTCTCTACTGTCACAAGTACTAAGATCTTTCTTTCCCCACTAAAAATATTATCTCATACCTGAGTAAAACTTTGATATAGATTATATTATTTATATTGGGCATTTATTAAAAACATAGACATAATGATTTGTTCAATGTTACAAAGCTAACCAATGACATTGGTAGGGTCAGATCCCAGGATTCATCCCTTAAACACTAAACTCAAAGGATCAAGCAACATATCCCACAACAAATAATTTATAGCACAATTGATTATTTTCATAATATTAATAACAAACTAGAAATGAGTGCACTAAATTCTGAATAATTTACAAGTTAAGAGAATTGAAAAAGTATAAAGAAGTATCCCCATGACAATTGTGTACTCTAGTGTCTTCATATAGAAACTCTTAAGGCAAATGAGATATAAAAAGAACAAAGAGTCGCACGATTGCTTTGTAAAGAAATAAGACTAGAAACCAGAATTTGATATACAGCTGTTTTGGTTTCCTTTCCTGTTATTGTGATAAAAATCTCTGATCTAAAAACTTCTGGGAAAATGGGGTTATTTGGTTCACAAGTCTAGGTTACTGTCACTAGTCTGTCACTGTAGGTAGTCTCATTACACCTACAGTCAAGAGCAGAGGACAATGAACATTATAATGAATAAATGCCAGCCCTCAGCTCATCTTCACCACTTGTATAGTTAGGGTTCCTCTGCCTCAGAAAAAGTGCCACAGTGGTGGGTCTTCTCACCTTAATTCATGTAATCAAGAACACACTCTCCCCCAAGATATGGCCAGAGCCCTGACTCCCAGGTGATTTTAAGCTGTGTCATTGGCAATTAAAATATCATAACTGCCAGTATCTATACAAATTTCAGTTATACTAGCTAAAAAGTAAGTTTATCATCCAGTCACCAAATAAAATAAAATAAAAATAAAATCCTCATAATATGGGTAGTAGTCACTTCTGCCAAATATTTTATTAACAATGTAGAAATTATAAGTATATGTAAGAGATAACAACTTGAAAATTTCTTAAAAACTGTAAAGTGAACCAATTTTTTTCCATATAACATTCCTATTGATTCTCTGGAGAATCACATCACAATCCTTTCCCAGTCCTTCCATGTCTATCTCCCCCAACCCTGACTTTGTCTTCCCCTGCAATAGAAGTAAAAGATAAAAATAATATATGTATTTTTTAAAAGAAAAGAAATAAGAAAGAAAGTCCACTTTGCATTATCTATACACTTGCTGGAGCATGATCAAATTGTTAGTGGACTTCCCCTGGAAATAGACTTGAGTCCTTCCCCTCCCACACCACTGTCAGAAGCCATCAATGGAGAGCTACTTTTCAGCATCTCCATCACACCTTTGAGTTCTCTTCTGTGGCTTCGCTATTAGGTTTATTTGGGGGTGGGGGGAGAGAGAGTTAGAAGGGTAGGAGTTGTATAGAAGCCTTCCATGTCTCTCCTCAACTGTGCATCTGCGGTCATCGACCGATATCATCCCAAAAGTGGCCTCCTTGCTCTTCAAAGCAGAACCATAGACACTGACAGGGCTTCGGGTGACAGCACAGACCACAGATATTCACATGGCCTTTGGTGATAACCCAGATCATGAACATCAACAGAGACCCCAGCTGCATAAAGGTCTCAGACCCAGATGTGGCCCTCAGCAGCAGCAAGGATCCGGACATCACCATGGCCTCAGGGGGCAATGTAGGCCACTCCCATCAATATAGCTCCCAGGTGGCAGCACAGCCTATAGGCATCCTCCTGCTTCAGTTAGCAGCACAGACCACAGACTTCTGCATGGCCCCTGGTGGCAACCTGGACAAGGGATAGCAACACATACCCCTGCTACAGCAGGGCCTCAGACCCAGGTCTCATGGAGTAGCCCAGGCCACTCATATCAATGTGGCTCCCAGCAGAAACCTTGCCCATAAAAACCAAAATTTAAAGGTTTCAAGTAGAAAAAAAATATCTACTTTAAGAAACAGACTGCTCGGGGGATGGAGAGATGGCTCAGTGGTTAAGAGCACCAACTGCTCTTCCGAAGGTCCTGAGTTCAAATCCCAGCAACCACATGGTGGCTCACAACCATCCATAATGAGATCTGACGCCCTCTTCTGGTGCATCTGGAGACAGCTACAGTGTACTTACATATAATAATAAATAAATCTTTAAAAAAAAAAAGAAACATTCTGCTCTTAAGGTTTGCAGAAGTAGTGCTGTTGCAGAACTCAATGGTTGGAGGCCTTAGAGCAATGCAGACCTTGTATATAGAGCTACCAACCTTGCCTGCCACAGAATAGTCACATAATGTTAATTTCTCCTAAAATGAGAATTAATTTTAAATATTGGGAAATGATGTTTGGAGTGCTATAACTGTTAACACTGATGCAAATGTTATACAACTTTTCTTGAAAACTATTTGATAACAACAAAAAAACTTTTAAAAAATCGGTCTATTTTCTAGTAAATTGATCTGATATGTGTATTTCTCTTATAACCATCAAATAAAACAAATCATGGCAGATTTATAGCTGGGTGTGATGGCTAATCTTGGTTGTAAAATGACTACTTCTGGAATCAATAAAAACCTCCAAGTAGCTGCTCATAATGCCTGTGAGGAATTTTCTTGATCAGATCCTTTGAGGTGGAAAACCTCAGAACATACCTTCTAGTGGCAGTCCATGTAAAAGGACACAGAACAAGCAGCTCACTCTATAGAGTAAGCTACATAGCTGTGTCTCCTCAGATAATGCTTTTCTCTTTTGGATCCCAGATTAACATCCTCACCTTTAACACAAACAAACAGTTTAAATGTTTGTTAGTGTGATGTTTTGATTCTGTGGTTCTCTGGATATAAACACATTATTTACATTGCCTGAAGCCTATATACAGATGCAGTTCAAATCACAATAACCGTGTTTGTTTCATCCAAGAGGCTGAAAGCAGTCCACAATTATGCTAGAACAAAATGTCTCCTCCTATTTCTGCTGGCACTATGACCAAGCCCATGGCCTGCTAGGCGCAACCTCTACCACTGGGTCATAAACCCCCTCCATCTCTCTCCCTGGCAAGTTCATCTATACTGCTGGTGAGGCATTCCTTGGACAGTATTAGAACTTACCTCTTCTGGATTCCAGTGTACACTTAGACCAGTTAAGAAATCCTGCCTTGTGGATTAAATAACTATTAGATTATTGGCCTTTTCATGGAGAGACAATCATTGAGCCAGACCTAAAATACACACATGCAACCCCCCACCCCCACATACACCCCAGTTCTCTTCCTCTGAAGAATTCTGACTAATGGCTTTTAGATTTGTTTCCCTCATTACATAATAAGGATAGTATTCAATTTCCACACAGAACTTTATGTGTATTATAAAATTTATAATACATGTTTTAAAACTTTTTAAAGAAAGTTGTAAAAGTATAAACTCATATAATAATAAATAAATCTTTAAAAAAAAAAAAGAAACATTCTGCTCTTAAGGTTTGCAGAACCCAATCAAGCTCAGAGTCTTCTAGAGTCAACTAGTCTTTTCCCTCTGCCTCTTTTTCATGACATCTCATGGACGGCCTATCATTTTGCTTTTTTGAGTCTATTTAATTTTACTCAATCTCAACCCCAAGTGCCTTACCTTGAGTCTCTGTTACTTTTAAGAGGTGACAATTGCAATCATTTGCTAAAAACCATATTCTAATATTATTTCTCTACATAAAACTTTTTAGTCTTCTATTCCAAAAGCTATGCTTTCTATGTTGTTAGAGACACTTGAAGATGCTTGTAAAAATGCATGTTTGTATGCGTGGCCAGCTGCACTACATATGCTTCCTAATGATTCTGGTACAATCTGAGGCTTAAGAGGCCTTGTGCATGGTTTATAAGTGCTCTACCGCTCATTTATATTCCCAGATACATTATAATAAATGTACTATAAGTGCCAAGTTAGAAGTCTACCAAGCCATTATCAAAGACTGGCCAAGTCATATTCTTATGCTTATTGACAAACTGGACTCTGATATTTAAAAAAGGAAATCTATTAAGAACTAAGTTTGGTAATAATTTGTAGAGTTAGTAGTTCAAAGAATAAATATCCTGAATGATGGATGCCTTTTATATTTTGGACTATATCTTTATAATTTAGATATTCCCAAATCCTATGTGAGCTACAATCTTACTGAGAGCTTCAGTGTTCTAAACAACTTCTAAAAAGACAGGAAGGATATAAAATGAACAGAAGGCATCTTTCTATTATGTTTCAAAGAGATTTTCTAACCTTTATTGCAATAAGGACAACAGTGATAGCCTAGTCATACATGACAAATAACAATGTCCAGATATTAGTTATATATAGGAACCTTCAAACAGACAGACAGCTAATAGTCTACACTGGATATGTTTAGGTTCTCCTGAGTATTAAGGCAAATGCCATCCTGTAAAGTAGAAGTTAGCTATTACAGGAAATGCACAATGAACCACAGAGGATACATAAATTCTTTTCCTGTCCCAAGCGAACTTCTTCAAGCCCAGGCTAACTCTGTCTTCAGCTTTCTAAATCACACCTCCCATTGGGACCTGGTCCATTAGTTATCCCCTCTCCATTTATCTTCTGTCTCTCCACCTACCCCTATCACCTTGGCTTAATTCCCTTAGCATATAAATATTTTCTAATCTAGTGTATTCTTTATAAATCAAGACAAATAATTTGACCTTGCATTCTTTCATCTACATACAATTCTTTTTCTTCTTCAATTCACAGTAACACTTCTGAAAAGGAATATTCTATACTCAGTGTTCCAACTTGGTTTCTCCCTGTTCTACTCTCCACTGAAACTACCCCAGTGAAAAGTCAGAGAGCTTCTATCATTCTAGTTCACACTTGATCTTACAGGATATCTTAGCTATATTAGATAGACCATTCACTAACTAAAACTTTGCTTTACATTTTCTATCAAGCTTCTACAAATTGTTTACTGCTGTTCTGTTTCAGTTTTGTTACATACTCTTATTGTACTTTTATCTCTTAAGCATGGGTTCTCCGTGTTCTATCACTAACTTCTATCTCAATGGGAATATATTCAGTATTTTAAATTTTCTTAGTTTCTGCCTGAATCTACATATTTATTACTTCTAAAATTTCACCTGCAGCCTTCTGGATGTCCTACTGTCTCCTAGACATTTTACATACCTTTGAAATCACCTTCCTATCAAAGCTAAACTTGTTGCATCTTTGTTGATGGCACTCAATATCTTCTCAACCCAATCAAGCTCAGAGTCTTCTAGAGTCAACTAGTCTTTTCCCTCTGCCTCTTTTTCATGGCATCTCATGGATGGCCTATCATTTTGCTTTTTTGAGTCTATTTAATTTTACTCAATCTCAACCCCAAGTGCCTTACCTTGAGTCTCTGTTACTTTTAAGAGGTGACAATTGCAATCATTTGCTAAAAACCATATTCTAATATTATTTCTCTACATAAAACTTTTTAGTCTTCTATTCCAAAAGCTATGCTTTCTATGTTGTTAGAGACACTTGAAGATGCTTGTAAAAATGCATGTTTGTATGCGTGGCCAGCTGCACTACATATGCTTCCTAATGATTCTGGTGCAATCTGAGGCTTAAGAGGCCTCAGACTATATACTTCTTACCAGGAAATAAAGGCCCTACAGGATTTGCCCTTCTCTACTTAGCTCTCTCTGTTATTTCCCTCTCCCTCCTATTAAGTACTTTATTATCACTGGATTATCTGCATTTATCTCAGTGTCTTTGACTTTTGTGCTTTTGCTGTTTTCTGCCTTTCTTCACTTCACCAAGTCCCAATCTTTAAGCATTTTCACTAGGTCCACCAGTAAAGCACCTTTTCTTCTAAGTGTGCACTAATTTTCAACTCCTATTAACTCCAAACTAGACTTTCTTGCAGTGGTATCCTACAAAATATATTTGATCTTTTTCCCGAGTTCCTGGCAGATAACTATTAAGGCTGTTGGAATTTCCTGATCCATAAGCGCATCCTTTGTTCCAATGAAGTAACTCTTAGCGCATCCTTTGTTCTAATGAAGTAACTCTTAGCTGGCCCCTAGATAGCTATAAGATGGGAGTTGTTCATCAGAAAGACGCGATCCTGATTAGGAGCTTGAAACTTTTGGCCCATACCCAAATGTGAGGGATGAAAGAGACTGAATTAATCACTAACAGCCAGTGAATGATTTAATCAGCCAACTTGTGAAATTTTCATT
Source organism: Mus caroli (assembly GCF_978045245.1). NCBI lineage: Eukaryota > Metazoa > Chordata > Mammalia > Rodentia > Muridae > Mus > Mus caroli. The sequence continues at coordinate 45,435,114 of NW_028227268.1, forward strand.
AAAAAATTATGGGAGGTGGGATAGGAGGGGAGATGGCAAGATGGCTCAGTGTTTAAGAGCAAGTTTTCGGTTCCTAGCACCCCTGTGGAGGCTCACAATCATTTGTGACTTCAGTTCCAGAGAGTTCTGTCACTCTTTTCTTGCCTCCCCAGGTACTGCATGCATGTGGTGCCTATACATATGAGTGGGCAAAATACTCATAATTATAAAATAAAAATAAATTCAAAAATAATAATGTACTGGGAAAGTGACTCAATGGACAAAACACTTGCTGCACATGGAAGGACTACAGTTCAGAACCCAGCACCCATGTGAACAGAAGTATGGGTGCTGATGTGGATGTTGAATGATTGCCAAAGATCCATATTAAAGAATTGGTTCCAGCTGGACATGGTGGCACACGCCTTTAATCCCAGTACTCTGGAGGCAGAGACTGGAGGATCTCTTGTGAGTTTGAGGCCATCCTGGTCTACATAAGAATTCTAAGACAGCCAGAGTTACATAGTGAAACTGTATTTAAAAAAAAAAAGATTCGGTCTCTATGTAGCACTACTAGAAGCCTTGAAGCCTTTAGGAGGGATGCTCTGTGTCTGATATAGTTTGCGATGGATCTTTTTCTCTTCTTCTAGGGCTACTGCACAGTTATGGGGAAAACAGCCTGCCACTACGAAGGCCGAATTATTTAGCAGAAAAGCTAAAAAGAAAATTACAAGTATTGGGGGTGCCTGTATCCCTGGTGGCTTGAAACCACACAAGGGTGCTTATTAAATGCTAACATTCTCTATGGTTTTCTAGGAGATCTCTAGGTCTCAGAATATGCCCTTCAAGGATCTTATTTTTTGTTCCCTGGATTCTGATGAGTACTGAACCAGATTCCACCATGATATGGGACCTTACAAGCCCAAAACAACAGGACCAAAGATCCTGGATTGAAATCTTGGAAATTGTAAGCCAAGATTAACCTGTTCTCTTTTTAAGTTGATTGCCTCACATTTTGTAGTCACAAAGAACTGAATAAAAACAACTCCCTTACTTGCCACTTATATATCTTACAGACCTGACCCCTTAAATGTGTAGAATTCACTGCTAACTCTGAGTAACTAGTGTTAGAATTCAGTTGAATTGTAGCACATTCATTTGGTGATCACAAAGAAAGAACTGAAAAATTTATACCAGAAGGGAAAAATGTATATTTGCCTATAGAAGTACATGCATTCTCTCAAGAAGATAAACATAAGGATAAGAAAATAAGAAAATTTATTTTCTTTAATACTCTTCAAACTAATCAAAGGCTTTCATTACACACTCTACTACAACCACAAACAGCAAAGGAATGAAGAGAAGTAGTTCTTTTCTTTCTTTTTATTTGGGGGCGGTTGTTCTGGGGTACGGGAAAGTTTCACTATGAAGCCCTGAGTGGCTTGGAATTTACTATGTAGAACAGGCTAGCCTTGAACTCACAAAGATTTGCTTGTCTCTGTCTCTGAGTGCTGGGATTAAAGGCACATGCCATCACACTAGGCCCCTATTACTTAAACTTTAACTTACTCATTTTTGTTTTTGAGATGGGGCCATGCTATATTACCAGGCTGATTTCAAAGTCCTGAACTCAAGCAGTCCTCCTAGCTCCTGACTTCTTAAGTAGCAGGGGCTATAGGCATATGTACCAAGCCAACTAAAATTTTATTCTAAACAAATGATTTAAAATATCATTATATAAAGTCTCAACTGTGCTAATAAATCTAATGGTCTCTTTAATTACTACTTCATGCTCAGTCTCCTTCCCAGAAGCTATGCAACTACAGAAATAATAGTTTATTTACTATAAATAGAATTATTAAATATATAAAATAATATACCCTATTGTGATTTGCTTTTGTTATCAGTATATTTGGGAGATTTCTCTGTTGATACAGATTTTTTCCATTCCTCTTAAATAATACATAATACTTCTGATTAATGGATATTTAAGTCATTTAACATATTTTGTTCTGGACCTATACAGGCCTCTGCTATGGGGGTGATGTCCAATCCTGGTGTCTGAGTGATAAAAAAAATATTTTATTCTGTACTATTTTGATCTTTCAAACAATGGCACAATTACCATCCTTGTAACATATGCTTGTGCCACATATAAAATGTTTTTTAAGGGTATATACCAAGGAAAGGAGCTGCTGAATCAGAAGATACAAGCATTCCCCTCCAGGATGCCACACCAATTTATGTGCCCACAAAGAGTCAATGACAGTGCTTCTTCTCTTATCCCCTTATGCCAGAAAGAATCATATCACTTAATTTTCCTAACCCAGTAAGTGAAAAACTGTATTTTTTAAAGTTCCTCTGATCATTAATGAGGATGGAAATGTTTTATTATAGGTCATTTTTATTCCTTCTTGTGAGTTTATTTAATTGTCTTATTAGGTATAGTTCTTATTATGTTTAGACTTTTTTATTTACATTTTTAACATTTATTTTTATTTTATATGTATGGGCCTTTTGCTTGCCTCTATGTAAGTACATTGCATATGCACCTGGTGCCTATGGACACCTAAAGAGGGAACTGGATCCTTGGGAACTGAAGTTACAGACAGATTTCAGCTGCCATATGGATGCTAAGAATCAGACCATGGTGCTCTGTAAGAGCAATAAATGCTCTTTACTATTGCTCCAGTCCCTTGTAGGAGTTCTTTACATATTCTAAATCCTATTTGGCTAGATTTAGAATCATCTAGGATACTGGTGAGGTGCATTTATAAGAGCATTTCCAGAAGATTACCTGAAGTGGGGAGGCCCACTCAGAAAGTGGTACCAGAAACAACTCCAGTGCTGTCCAGTGGGATGACACAGAATAAAAAGTGGAAAAGAAGAAACCCAGTGTGGAATTTTTAAAAATGCTTCAGTATATAACTTACTTGCATTTATTTTTATATAAGTCTAACGTGGGGGTTTAGGTTTTGTTTTATTAAGTTTTGTGTGTTTTGTGTACTTAGGTGTTTTGACATGCATGTCTTGTGCCTGTGGAGGACAGAAAAGGACATCAGATCCCCTAGAACTGCAGTGTTGTGAGTTGCTGTGTGGGTGCTATGAATAGAGCCTAATTCCTCTGGATGAATGGCCAGCGTATTAACCATGAACCATCTCTCCAACATTATGTGGGGTTTATGTTAGCCAACTTACTTTCCATTATTCTAACAAAATACCTGCAATAGCAGACTTATTTTAAAAAGTTAATTTTGATTCACAGTTTCGAACATTCCATTCTGGCTGACTGGGTGACTATTAATTTGGATCCATCTTTATAATATTATCTTTGCTTTCAGGTATATTATCAATCTGTGTTTGCTCGGGGCTTCTGTTCTCATTCTTCAATCAGCTTCATGCATGTGATTTCTCAGTGAAATGCCTGAACAGGGGAATTTTGATCAGTTCTCTATACAAACATTATTTACTTGCTTGATGTATGTTTTAAAATTTTATTTGTCAAAATTCTGCCATGCACAATAATTTACTTTTATTATTAGATATATTATTTACATAAAACTGAAAATAAAGCAAGAAGAAAATATTAGAAACTACTGTGTTTCCCAAATCAAAACTAAACCTGGTTTCCAAATTATCCAATAATACTTATCTCCTTCTTTATATTTTTTAGTTAAAGGTTTGTTTTTAGTAATTATTTTAAACCAAATTTCTAAAAAAAAAAAATCTAATTTTAGATATAAACGGATTAACTCATTAGAGAAATTATTTAAGCCTTAAACAGCCTCTGGGCAGATCCTTAATAAAACAAAAAACCCCATGAATATCTAAAAATACATTTCCAAGACAGAATACATAAACCTCATTTCCTGTGGGGGGAAGGGAAAGAAGGCACTAAGGTTTCTCAGTTCCATGGATCCAGAAGTCAGCTAACTGCATTATCTCAGCCTGTTCCTTATGCTTGCCAATAATTACCACAAGATCTACAGAAAAAAAACCCAATTACAGCACTCCATCAGCTTCTACTACATGATTCTAAAGACACTTAACTAAGACTATATAAATAACACTTTTAAATGCTGAAGCTGACAGGAACCCAAAACATTCAACTCTGAAATCTTAGATGGAAAAAGTAAGTACAAAGATGAGGAGAATGGCCAGGGCGAGAGTTAAGTGATAGTGAAGCCAAATGAATGGCTGTCCTATCAGGCCAATCTCATTTTTGTCAACATTATGCAGCTTCTATCACCTCTGGAGATCCCCACCCCCCCCACCCTTTCATATGTACCTGCGATCTGCAATTAACATTATAAAAGCAAGGTAATATTGTTATAGAATATATTTAAATAATACAAAGGAGAATATTGAAGTATGAATAGAGTTTATGAAATTTGGATATTAACACTATAGAACTGTCTAATGAGGATTATTACAGTATAAGCTTGAGCCTCAGTAGTAAAACAAAAACCCAAATGCTATTTCCTAGCTTCTCTTCCCTAGTCCCACCAAAAAAATGACGTGAAACTCAGGATCAGAGTCTAAGACCAGAAGGTTAAGTCAGGCTGTTCTCTGACCTGTGCTCACAAAGAAGAGGGCTTTGAAGTCAGTTTTTCTGGACTCCAATCCTATTGTATCCATTTCCTCTCCCTCCATATATACATCTATAAAATGGGATACAGTAATACCTATCTACACAGAGCTGTTCTGAGGACTCACTCAGGACATACACAATAACTCAGAATAGTGCCTGGCACAAAGTGGTGTGTACTCAATAAATGATGCGGTTCTTATTTGTCTTTGAGAAAGATTTTAGTCATTATAAGAGAACAAAGCCGGGCTGGTGAGATGGCTCAGTGGGTAAGAGCACCCGACTGCTCTTCCGAAGGTCCGGAGTTCAAATCCCAGCAACCATATGGTGGCTCACAACCATCTGTAACAAGATCTGACTCCCTCTTCTGGAGTGTCTGAAGACAGCTACAGTATACTTACATATAATAAATAAATAAATCTTAAAAAAAAAAGAAAGAACAAAGCCAAATTATTTTTTAGACTTATTTTTATTAATTTTTCCCTATAGGATGCTTTTTTTAAAAAAAGATTTTAATGGGGCTGGAGTAATGGCTCAGCAGTTAAGAACATTGGTTGCTCTTCAGAGAACCAGTGTTCAAATCCCTGCACCCATAGGATGGCTTACAACCATGTGTAACTCCAATTTAGGAGAATTCACCACCTTCTTCTGACCTCTATGGGTACTGCATGTATGTGGTGCGCAGACATACATGCCAGCGAACAAGTCCAAGCAGGAGGTCAGCTACCCAGACAAGGCCAACTCACCACCAGCTACACCACTGAAGAAAACTGCCTCTTCCTCCCCAAACCAAAGACTTTCCTATCTACTTTTAAATTACTTTCTTCAAATGGATGCTATTACTAAATATAATATTAACCTTAGTTTTTCAGCCCCATAATTTAAGGAAAATCTACCTTCAAAATCCAATGAGATTTTTGTATGAACACCATACATAAGTGTATTTAAATGAGATAAGTAATTTAAAGAAACAAAAAACTTCTGAAAGTTTCCAAAATAACTCTTCTCTTACCACTTTTACCTAAAAAGGGGGAATGTACATACAGAAAAATCTTATAAACCTCCATTTGAGACAGTATTTTTGTTTTTGTTTTGCTTTCACTGTTTGTTTTTGAAATAAGCATCTCTATACAGCCCAGCTAACCTCAAACTTTCTGCTCCTCCAGCTCAGTCTCCATCACTAGAATGCTATACCACCTCCACAGCCTGGAAGACAAGTACTTTTCTAGATTTGAGTTTATTAATCATTAATTCCTGAAGAGCTTAGTTTTCTGCTAGAAACAGATACAAAACAATAGATTTGTAAAGGCAACGATCTATTTGAGGAAGAAAGGATGGACAGTAGCAAGAATGATTCAGGAAAAGAGGCCCAGACACAAACACTGAAGCCACAACTATGGGCATTTTAGAGCTCCTCTCTGGCTCCTGAAACTGTGTCTTTGGAATTACCCTTTTGCAGTAGAAATTTTTAGTTTCATTGGAAAGTCAATTATGTCACATGATGTTTTGCTGGGGCACACAGGTGAAAGAAAGGATGTCTTGCTAAAGCAGACACAGGAAAAAATGTTTCCTGAAGCAGACTCAGGTGAAAGGATGTTTGGATATAGCAAACCCGTAAAAGGACACTTGATGAAGGAGTATAAATATGACCCCACAGACAGTGGGAGATGCACACTGAACATTGAGTTAGTTTGTGCTGCCTTCCTATTCTTCGTTAAAGACACACATGTATTGGTTCTCCTTACATAGCGTTGTTGAGCTCAACTTGTGGTAAGGATGCCATTGAGAGAAACTTGCCACAGAATTGCTCATGAGATTCCTGTGGCAGCTTGCTGCTTCCTCAGCCTCGCCTCAGGCCAGTTGGCTAGCCTTGCAGTTTCCTCAGGATTGAACTACAGTTGCTGGTTCATACCTGGTGTCTGCTTGCTGAAAGGACTGGACTAGAGCTGCTGAGTTGTATTTGGTGTTTGCTAAGGGACTAAACTGCCAAAGAAGACTGAGCTCGGCCCCCAACCCCAAAGAACTACTGCTGAACAGGTCCACTCCCCCCCCCCCATCCTAATAACTTCTCTCTTCCACTATGTCTGCTGGGCGGTGGGCTAGAGGAGAGGTTGAACCCTATTAAAAGTAGGTTGCACCAGGCGTGGTGGTGCACGCCTTTAATCCCAGCACTTGGGAGGCAGAAACAGAGGCAGGAGGATTTCTGAGTTTGAGGCCAGCCTGGTCTACAGAATGAGTTCCAGGACAGCCAGGGCTACACAGAGAAACCCTGTCTCGAAAAACCAAAAAAAAAAAAAAAAGTAAGTTGCAAAAAATGTATGTCTACACCCTTTATTCCTTACTGCATCTTCACCTCTTCTTTCCTAATGAACTCTTCCCCTCAGCAGAAAAATATTTTGAAGATTCTTCTAAATAAGCCAGAAATTTTCTCTCTCCTAAACTCTCCTCTAATTTCTTTTATCTCTTTTCTTTTGAGAAAAAAGGGGGTCTTTCCTAGCTCCTTCTTCAGCACTAACTTCTAATTCTGTGACTGTGACCACCTATGTCACAGTATCAGCACACAAGCTGACAGTGTCCTAACTGCCTATGTCACTTGCCTTCTACCCTTGCTTCCCCTGACCTCCCCAGGAGATCTGAGTTAACAGTGACCACTTCCTTCCTCTTTTGTTTAAAGTCTGTGGTGCCACACTCATCTGGAATGACAGCAGAATTCACACAAAAGAGGGGGGAGAATTCATATAGTCTAATGGATATCCCAAAATTAATATGCTGAAACTTATTCACCACTGAATGGTACGGTATTAAGATGTGAAACATCAGGAAGTTATTAAGTTATAAAGATAAAACCTTCACAAATAGAATGGCTTATAAAAAAAAAGGTGCTTATATATTCTTTATCCCTTTGTCCCTCCACTATGACAAAGTGACAAAAACACAGTCTTTGTCACTTCTACTGTGTGGCAATAACCCAAATCTATTGGGACCTTGTGTGGACTTCTCAGAGTCAAAAACTGTAAGAAATAAATGCCTGTTATATATAAATGACCTAGTCCGAGATCTTTTGTTAGAGTATCAGAAATGAAGTAAGAAAATATTCTTGCCACATATGGAGCACACACTGTACTCGAGAACAAGGCAGAAGGATCTGGAGACTGAGGTCAGCCTGGGCCACACAGAAAGTCAGCATTCCCTTCCCCACAACAAGCACTCATGATTAACTAGGTTTGGTATTAAAGTTAAGCAAGTTAATTACTATAAAGCTTTTCAGATCTTTTAAAAATTTATTTATTATTTGTGTGTATGTGTACGTCTGCCAGAGTTTACCTATCCCACATAAAGGTGGGTGCCCCAAGACAAGAGGGCTTCAGATTCCCTGGAATGAAAGCTACAGGAAGTGTGAGCTGCCTAATGTGGGTTCTAATAGAACCTCAGTCCTCTAAAAGCACTGCAAGAGCCGTATCTCCAGACCCCAATTTTTTTCTTTTTTCTTTTTATTAATCATTTTATTTGTTTACATTTCAAATGCTATCTCCCTTCCCAGTCTCCCCTCCACCTCATACTCCTCCCCTTTGCCTCTAAGAGGGTGCTCCCCCATCCACCCACTCACTCTTACTTCACCCCCATAGGATCCCCCTTCTCTGGGACATCAAGCCTCCACAGGATCAAATGCCTCCTCTCCCACTGATGCCAGATGAGGAGTCCTCTGCTACATATGAAGCGGGAGCCACAGACTGGTCCATGTGTCCTCTTGTTTGGTGGTTTAGTCACTGGGAGCTCGGAGGGGTATGGTTAATTGTTTGCATATAGGTCTGTGCATACATGCCTAGCGCCCACTCAGGCTGAAAAGTGGCATTGGATCCCATGGAGCTGGAGTTATGGATAGTTATGAGCTGCCATGTAGGTGCTGGGAATCAGACCTTTAATATACTAATGTACACTTGAGTCTACAAGATAGGATTCTACAGTGATTTCCCAAATGTCTCACACAATAAAACTTCTCCATTTGAAAGAACTATTTTATATTATAAATGAGCCAGTGGATACTGCCCTTGGTGTACTTAGTTTTTATTTGTTTTTGGATTCATTTCAGTCATACAAGTGCTTTGCCTTTATGTTTGTCTGTGAAGCACATGCATATCTGGTACCTAAGAAGTGATGAACTTCCACGTAGGTAGTGGGAATCATACCTGTGTCCTTTGAAAGAACAAGTGCTCTTAACTACTAAGCCAACTCTCCAGCACCTTCTTTTTATTTTTATTTGGAGGCTTTCTTTCTCTACTTGCCTCCAAATACACAATTTACCACTCTTATCTCCTGTCTCAGTCACCTATAGCTCTCCACATGTTTCATCCTGTAAGTCCTATATAGGTAACTGTATTCCTATCAGCTTGGCTTCAACACGGCCTTAGAATCAACAAGTAATGCTACGATTACCTAAACTCTTAAATCTTACTTCTGGATTTATTAAATAAGAAGAGTAACAATTCATGAGGAGTAAGTGGTGTGACATACAAAAGGTGTCTGCCTTAGTGACTGACACAGTTAAGTGAAAGGCCAATAAGCGATCACTATAAATTTCTATCTCTAGCCTAGATGGTTTTTGCTGATCAGCATGTGTATCTATCTTCCCAAGGTAGATCAAAATCAGAATGCTTGCATTCTACCATCTATATTGGCCCTAGTGACTCTGTCATGGTAAACAGCATACTCGCACATGCCCAAGCCTGGAACAATGAAGCCAGGGTCTATATCCTTCCTTATTAATCCTCTATCCTAAGCCCTTTGTCCCCAATTCATGACCTAATTGTAACTTACCTAAGTTCCCTCCCATGCACTTTTAAATGCCCCCTTCTGAAAAGTACATTTTATCATATTACTTGTCTACTTAATTTTTTCAATATTCATGTATTTTTTCTTGGTAATTCAATCTCTTAATAGAGCACACCCCCTTTTGATCTGGCTCTTTTAGTGACATTTGTCATGATACCCCAACATTGAAATACAGTCCCTACTCCAAACAGAAGTGTGTGTATTTCTAAGAACTGCTATAGCACCTTATCTTTACACATTATATTCTTCTGTGTATAGTGCATTCAGTCAGTTCTACTCAGACCCATTTTATTGCTGGCTATTTCCATCTGGTCTTTTTCATGAATTCGGATGAATATTATTTCACTCATAAACTTTAATCCTTGTATCATGTGTAAAATTCAGTCTATAAATTTAAATATTCATTCTTGAACTATTTAAACTATGAAATATACTTTATTAAATATGCTTAGGCAAAATTATCAATCCCAGAATTATTTTAGTAATGAGAAAGTCTATAATAGTAATGATATTAACATTTCTTTACTATGTAATATGTAATATCTACTACATATTTATCATATTGCTGCACTGAAGAGCTACAAAAATGAGCAAGAAAAACTCCCAATCTCAGTTTAGTAGAGAAAGCTGAGTCTTAAACAAAACCCCTAATATAATACCACAAAGCTATGTATATGGCCAGGCATAGTGACACACACCTTTAATTGCAGAACTCAAGAGCAGTCTCTGTGACGCCAGGGCCAGCCTGCTCTACATAGAGTTCTATGTCAGCCAGGGTGGCATAGTGAGACACCACAAAAAAAAAAAAAAAAAAAAAAAAAAAAAGAAAGAAAGAAATATGTACAAAATTTCTATGAGGACACAGAGTAAGAAATAGGTGAGAAATAGGTGAAATATATTTGAAAATATATAACTAAAACAAACTCTAACTTATTTTTGATATGTGGGGGAACATGTGCCTTTGCCTCCTAAGTTCTGGGATAACAGGCATGTGCTACCATCCCCAGATAATACATGAAAATCTTACATTATAAAAATTAAAATTTCATATATTTAATATATGTTACTTTACTCGTTCACTCACTTACAAATTAGAAAACTTGTACAGTTGCATAAAGCAGCCTTTGCTATGTATGTCGTAACCACTTTAAAAAGGCAGCTTAGAGCTACAGCTTTGGCTTGGATTTAGGAGCACTGACTGCTCTTCCAAAGGATTGAGACTCAATTCCCAGCACCCACATGGTGTGGTGGGTCACAACCCTTCGTAACTCCAGTTCCAAGGGCTCTGACACCATCTTCTGGCTTGTGTGGGTATTATACACATGTGGTGCAAACACATATATGCAGGCAAAACACCTGCATTTGTAAAATCATAAAATAAACTATTGGGGAGCCTGTCACAATTAGGTGCTGAAAATTGGGGGACAAAGGGCTTAGGATGCAGGATAAATAAGAAAGGATATAGACTCTGGCTTCATTTTTCCAGTTTTGGGCATGTGCAAGTATGCTTTGAGGCTGGCAAGATGGCTCATAGGCTAAGGGTATTTACTGCTTTTCCAGAGAACCAGAGATTGGTTCCTAACACCCATGTGGGCAGCTCACAAGGCATGTAATTCCATTTCCAGGGGATCAGCTCTCCTCTCTTGACCTTTGGCACCTGCACATACATGGCATACACCCCACACAGAGACACACACATAGAGACACACATATACACATAAAAATTCATCTTTTTTTTTAAAGTCTAATTTTCTCTGATAGAACAGGTGAACTGTCATCATGTACCAACTCTGATAAAACCATCTCTTTCTAATCTTTTCTCTAAGATTTATACGACTTATTAGGACTTATACTTTATACTGTAAAAACAAGCAAAGTATATTATTTATTTTTATTTTAAAGATTTTTTATGTGTATGTTTCTTCATGAGTTTATGCATACTCTGTGAACCTGTGGAAACAAAAAAAGAGTCAGATCCCCTAGAACTGGATTGCATGTGAGTGCTGGCCACCCAACTCAGGTCCTTTGCAAGAGCAGTTAAGAGTTTTGAACCGCTGAGCCATCTCTCCAGCCTCAGCTTATATAATTTTCAATATAATTGTTCTTGTAGGAAATTATAAAAATCTTAAAATTATAAAAAAAATGTCTATAACTGGAAAAATAGATGTCTATATGCTTTCCTAACTATGCCTGTTCTGGGTCATGACTGTATCTGTATAGCTAAAAAAAGAAAAGCCAGACTTAAGGTTCCATTGTACCTAGTTCCATAATCATAGCATGATTTAAAAAAAAAAAAACACAAACTAAGGCTTAGTAAATGAGTTAAATGAACTGTAAATGGGTAAGTCATCCAGTCATAGATGAATGAATATCAAGGGACAATAGGGAAAATAATCATAGGTAAGAAAGATTAATGGTATTGAAGGACTTGAAAGTACAATCTAATTATGACTCATATCATACATGTCATGTCTTCCCATGGTCATGTAAAGTTCCCATGGAAATTTAATCCGTCTTACTATGAATTTTAAGGATCTCCTAGAACCAAGTACCTACACCCCCAGATTTCCTAAGAAGTCCCACTTAGCATGTGTAATGCCCTGGATCTGAGCTCCAAGGTGGAGAGGGTGGGGAGAATCCAAATATCAGAGTTAAATTTGATAGCCAAGTATCAGTATCTATAATTTCTGGTACACATATTGAGCAGAGAAATACCTCCCCATTAATAACTGACTACATCACTATGAGTCACCTGAAAACAAGACTTTCTTCCCTTGTTTAAAGACAAGGCAATCTATACCAAGGAACAAAAGATAAGGCACAAGTTTAGACATCTTTCCTTTCAAGAAAATACTTCATAGCACTTGAAGAAAAGCATATTATTCTCCTGAAGAGTTTTACTGTCACTACTGTTATTTATATTTTTAAGTTTTGAACCCTCAAAAATATTCAGAGGGTGCATCTCTGCCCTTTGCAATGTGCAAAATAAACATTTGCTCTAAGAAAAAGATACCCTACCTATCTTTCTATAGGGTAATGTTAGGGATACTTACTTTCTAGGTACACCTTTCTATATTATGGACCACTTAGCTGAGTAGCACAATCTGGTCCCAAAGTATTTTAAATATCAAAATATGAATTTGTTACAAAATAAACCAAAAATATTCTTATAGCTTAAACTTGGTGTTCTGTTTCTGGTAGCCAAATTTTTCTAGACAATTCAGTTGCTGATTTGAAAACATCAGGAGATCCCATCATCTTCATTATCAGCATTCTTCTAAATATGAAACATTTCTAGCAACATTAGATATATACTAAGTCCCAGCCGCAGTCCTTCAACATAGAGCATATAGTCCCCAATTTACCACAGTCCAGTCCCCATTTCCTAAGCTTCACTAATTTAGGTCATCTGCCTAAGCTCACAATCCTATTTAAATTCATAACTTCCTGTGTTATACTGAAATCTAAGCCTGGTCTAGAATTCAGGTAGTTATTTGAATGCATAACAAATGCCCAGTCCTTTACTACCAAAGATATAGTACACAGTTTTTACTGTAACACAAAGTCTCCTGAAGCTACTCAAGATATAAGATATTCTGACCTTCATCCTTGGAGTCGGAATCTGGAAACCATTTAACACTAAAACAAAGAGCTAGGCAATTTTCCACTGATCAAATTCTATGAGCGCACATGAAGCAATATTTATAAAATAACTCCAATAGGCTAATAGTAATAAAAAGTCCAAGAAACTTTTAGATTTATTACATAGAAGTGACAAGGGAAGGACAGGGATATTGCTCAGTGATAGATCATATGCACAAGGCCCTGGGGTTGACTCCAGGTTCCATTTAAAAATGATAAAGTGATAGGAAATATGCATACAAAACTACAACACCAGCCAGGTTTGGTGGTGTAGGCCTATAATCTTAGCTACTTAGGATGCTTGAGGCAGGAAGTCACAAACCCAAGATCTACCTGGTCTATGAGCAAGTTCTAGGCTTTGCCTGGGAAACTTAAGAGAAAAACACTGTCTCAAAATAAAATCTAAAAGGCTAGAGAGATGGCACAGTGGGCAAAGTAATTGTGCAAGCTTGAGGAGCTGTGGATCCCCAATTCCCACATAAAATAAATAAAATAAAATAAAATAAAATAAAATAAAATAAAATATCAAGGCCACACAGGCCTATAATCCTGCACTGGGAGTCAGGAAGACCTGAGGGGCTTGATAGCCAGACAGTATAGCCAATCAGTGGGCTGCAAGGTCAGTAAGAGACACTGCTTAAAAAAATAAGGCAGAAAATGATAAAAGGACAATACCTAGCATTGGCCCCATGTGTGGGTTTCATCCCCAGCAGTCCACCAAAAACTATGTCAGTATATAAACAAAATGAATGAAGTCAGAATCCTAATCTATATCAAATATCCTAAGTTACATATTCAAAATAAGACAAATTACTTATACATGGTAAAATATGGTATCAATGTTTACAAATGAATATAACTCAGTTGTAGAGATGAGGGGATAAGAGTGAGGGTATGAGTCAGCTATGGAAAAAAAGAACATGTAAAAAAGAGTATAAGCCTTATACTTGCTAATGCAGTCTTCCTTAAAGTACCTCGAATCAACTGGAAAAAAGACAACTTGGCAGCCAAGTTTCTGCTTTCATCAGATATGCATTCTGAACAAGCTCATCACCAGAAGTTCAAAATCATTCCCATGTCCATAAAGTTTTTCTAAAAGACTTTTAATGTTTGTTTAAACACTTAATGTTTGTTTAAAATTGTCTTAATTTTTTTAACCCTACAAATTAAAAGGCCACAAAATGGTGTTTAGACAGGAATATACTAAGGGTAGCTTTTTTATCAATAAAGTTCTTGATTCAATTTTGAAGGTTATATACCATTCAAGAATTTGATAAGAAAGTATCACAGTTCACAGACATTTTCAATTGCACCATGTCTAACCAGACTTCCCTTATAGTCAATAGTACTTTTTTTTACTTTAGTATTCAAACCACAGAATAAGTGTTAATCACTTATAGAGTGAAGAAAATTACTGATAATGTAGGCAGAGCAAGTCAACTGGAGAGGATTGCAGCATAGGAGGAAGGACTGCAGCCCCTAAAGGAGATAGGAACTCTACAGGAAGACCAACAGAATCAACTAACCTGGACCCTTGGGGCTCTCAGAGACTGAACCACCAACCAAAGATCAAACACAGGCTGGACCTAGGCCTCCCCTCACATACGTAGCAGATGTTCAGCTTGGTTTTCATGTGGGTCCAAAACAACTGGAGCAGGGCTATCCCAAAAGTTGTTGCCTATATGTGATTTGTTCTAGCTGGGCTACCTTGTCTGGCCTCAGCGGGAGAGGAAACACCTAGCCTCACAGAGACTTGAAGCACCAGGGTGAGGAGATAGCCAGCGGGCGTCTCCACCAACTCAGAGTAGTATTGTGGGAGAAACTGACTGGAATGGGGTCAGTGATTGGGATATAAAGTGAATACATTTTTTAAAAAAGTCATTAAATGAATTTTGGTGTCAAATTAGGAAAGATTTTTCGAAGAATTTTTCAAATGGTCTTAAGATATTTCTACCATTTTGAATTGTATATTTATGCAAAATGGCATTCTTGACATTGGTGACTCTAAAATCAAAACGTTGATTAATTTTGAGAAATGTTGAAGATGTTATGTCCTTATGTAAAAATAAATGAGCATGGACATTTTATTCGGATGGGAAAAAAAGTATCGGAGTTCATAGACATTTTCAGTTGTACCACGCCTACTAGACTTCCTTTATAGTCAATAGCACTTTCTTTAAGTTTAGTTTTAAAACCACAGAATAAGTGTAAAATGCTTATAGAGTAGAGAAAATTACAGATTGTGTAGACAGATCAAATCAACTGAAGCTGGAGACAGTGGCTCCTGCCTATAATTCCAGCACTAGTGAGGCAGGGCAACCACAGGAATAAAGGCCATCTTGAGCTACAGTATAATTTCTAGGACAATGTGGGCTGCAGTGTGAGACCATCTCTATACAAATACCCCAGAGGAAGTAGAAAAAAAGGGGAAGCTTTTGTATATTTTTTTTCAATGCTCTTTTATGTGAAGAAATAGGTTTTCTTATTTTCTTACAGGTTTAATGTGTAAAAACGTGTAGTTAAACCAAAATTGAATGAAAGACTTCTTTCTGGGTCATATATGAATTCATTCAATTCCTTTGGAAATGCCTTTTCTAAGACTTGTATTCAATTTCAACTGCCAACTGTTTGTAATGGCTGAATTTAGATCGCCCATCATTCTCACCTATTATTTCCTTGCACAAAGATATATTATTTTATTTTATTTTATTATTTTACACTACATACTTTATTCCCCCCCCATCCACCCTCTGACTGTTCCATACCTCCTCCCCACCCCCCAACCTAGCTGACCTGTAAACTCCCTGGGGCTCCAGTCTCTTGAGCGTTAGGTGCTTCGTCTCTGAATGAGCACAGGCACAAAGACATGTACTTAAACCCATGGGTACATCCAGAGTCTTCCGAGTCTTTACATTAGAGAATGTCTGACTATTTCTGTTCTATTTTACCACAAGATTTCTTTTCTCAATTATTAAAATTCAAACATATCAAGTCTATAATTTGATTATACAAACTATGATCTTATCAATGAAATGTCAATAAATTACTATGCTTTGAATCAGGGCCTGTTAAACGGATAAACTCAGAAGACAGTTGCATGAGTCATTCCATCTAGCACTTCAGGTTGTTACACAACTATACGCAATGGATTTTGCCCAACAGATGAGCAACTAGAGATTCTCTAATTTCAAAGAACAAAACTCTTTTTTTAGTGTAAATTTTTAATGATACTAACTATACTACTTACTATACTAATCAGGCTCCCTACAAATACAAAAATTTTAAGACAAAAAGAGTTAAAGAGAAATTAGACTCTCAAATAAGCTAACTGAATTATATTTTAAAAAGCAAATATCCTGCCCAGAAAATTTGTTATAATAAAAAGATTAATAATTTGTTAATAATGAAAAACTAAGTCAATATTATGACTAATACTTCATAAGTAAGTACATGCTTATTGATATCAGGTACATTACTAAAACATTTTTTTTTATTTAATTCTCACAATACTTCTGCAAAAAAAGTGCTATCATTACCCTCAAGTAGCCTGTTCAAGACAGTAGATTATAAAGCAAGATTCAGACTCAGGGCAACAGTTTCCAGACCCCGTATCTAAACATTATACTACATTAATGAAGTATTTCTGAAAAGCTAAAAAGATAAATGGAAACACTTTTAGAGATGTTCTATTCTCCTATGGCCAGTATTAGAATTGGCAGTTAAAATTTTTATTCTAAATGAGGAACACCTTCTCAAACCCCAAAACATCATCATTAAATGATTAATTTTAAAAGCTACGGTTTTAATAGGCAAATATAGAAGATAAATCAAGCCAAGCATGGTAGTTTCTATTGGTAATCCCAGCACATGAGATGCTGAGGCAGAGCACCATAGGTTCAAAGCCAGTCTGTACTATGGAGTAAATTCTAGGACAACCTGGGCTACAGAATGAGCTTGGTCTTCAAAACTTGAAACAAACAAGATTAATTAAAATTTTGTATTATTAAGATGCTAACATATAGTTTATTCTAATTCCTGCCTAAGAAAAGAATATATTTTAAAAAGATTCTTTAAAAAAATTGTAGTGTGTGTGTGTGTGTGTGTCTGTGTGTGTGTGTTTGTTTTCTACCTGAATACATATCTATGCACCACATGCATACGGTGTTCTTGGAAGGCAGAAGAGGGCATAGGATGCCTGGGACTGGAGTTACAGACAGTTGTGAGCCACCTTGTGGGGATTGAACCCTGGTCCTCTGGAAGTGCAGTCAATGCTCTTAACCACTGAGCCATCACTCTAGCCCAGAAAATAATGTGTTAGATGAAGAGAAAGCACTCCAAAATTCTTGATTTTTTTCTTGTTTTTTATTTTAATTTTTTATTAGAAGTATAAGGGAGTGGCTATAAGATGGATTCCCTGGTACTGGAGTTACAGATGATGGTGAGCAGCCCAACATGAGTGCTGAGAACCTAATTCAAGTCCTCTGAATAGCACTATGTGCTCTTAACTGCTGAACCATCTCTCCAGCCACTTAATGTTTCTTCATGTTTCTGAAGCAACAATGGAACTATTGTTTCAATAAGTTTCATGGAGATATCTTCTTTTAACTTCAACAAACATAATATCATGTTATCCTATATATCTGTAGCATTAAAAATCGTACTACCATGAGTTTTCTCATTTTCTCTAAGTGACAAAGACAAGAGCGAGAAGTGAGAGGAAGGAAAATAAACACCCACACATGCTTTCCAGAGATAGAAGCTTTGGTACCTGTGGCTACTGTGTGTCTTAGATGCTAGCATCTTTTGATGATCACCTGGTAGAAGAAAAACTGGTTTCTAATTGTGAAAGCAGCTGGCAGAGAGTAAAACCTAAAAGTCTACACACATATTTGTATACACAATGTACACACACATGCACGGACATTTGCTAACTGCAGGCATTTCACTCCTTTATCTTTCTTTGTCTTTTCCGCATTCCCCAAAGTCTTTTTTCCTACATCCACACCTAGTTTGTGCCTCTCCTACTCAGTATGTACAGGTTTTGATCACACATGTCTGTACTGGACTTGTAAATTCCAGTGATCTCTTATATCATCCCACAATCTATGAGAAGTCTCTTCTATAAGAAACCTCTGCTGGGCTGGGTGTGGCAGCACATGCCTTTAATCCTAGTGCCTGGAGGCAAAGGCAGGTGGATCTCTATAAATTTCAGACCAGCCTGGTCTACATAGTGAGTTCCAGGACAGACAGAACTATATAACGAGACCATATCTCATAAAGAAAGTAAGAAAAGAAGGAAAAGGGCATCAGCAGACACTAAGCAGAGCAGAGGTAAACCTAAATGATTAAAGCTGTTGTAAATGGTGCTGGACAGATGGCTCAGAGGTTAAAGCACTTACTGTTCTTCCAGAGGACACAGGTTCAATTCCCAGTACCCACACAGCAGCTCAAAATCATCTGTAACTCCAGTGCCAGGGATCACCCTCTTCTAGCCTCCACAGGCATTAGGCACATGCATGATACAGAAACATACAGGCAAAACACTCATACAGATCAAATAAAAAATTTAAATAAAATTTTTAAGATAAAAAAACTAATGAATAAAAGTGGAAGAAATCTAATACTACCTAAACTCAGAAACCAATTCTAACATGGAGAAGGTAATCTGGTCTAGTAGTTTCTCTCTGTGGCAACGAAAATCTAAATCCCACTCTGCCACTTCAGCTGATTATATTACTATTCTTGACATCTTTCTGCATATCAGTTTTTATCTGTAAAATGGGAACAGTAGTAATACAATGCCCCATGGAATGCCTGTTTGTGATGTTTGTTTAAACCCAGTGTCTACTGCACAGCAAACACCTACAAATGACTGCTATTATGAAGACTTTTTATTTCCCTTTTGATTCTAGTGCTAGGGATCAACCTTCGTGTATTCTAGCCAAGTCCCTACCACTCAGCTATATTCCTAGCTCAACAGTTAGATTTCTTTTTGCTTATAATTATAAAATTTTAACCATCACTTTAAGCAAAACATAGTACCATGCACTAATAATTCCAGTACTTGGGAGCTAGAGAAGGAGATCAGAAACTCAAGGCCAGTCTCAGCTATATATCAAGTTCAATGCTAGAGTTAGCTAAATAAATAAATTAAAAACAATGGCACTTTAAGGGGATGCCAGGAGCATATATATATATATGTATATGTATATATATATATATATATACATACCAAATTCAAGGTAAAAGGCAAGGTTACAAATGTTAAATGAGCAAGAAATTGTCTTTATTTCTCCACCCCCACTTTGTACAGGTTGCATGGCACTAAGCACCAGCTTACAGCTGTTAGCACACATAATACCATCTCTAGCCTTCTGGCTTAAGTTCATGCTTCCCTCCTCCTGCTACTCATTCTTAATCCTTTGCTTGCTGATTAGTTCCCACTCTTTCTTAAATATAGTTTTCTCATTTAAGGTTCAACTAAGAAGTACCTGCTCCTGACCTCTTTCCATCTTCAACATTATATATTTGCAATTACTACATTGTAATTTAATTAATTAATTATTTACCATGAGTCCCTCTACTCATATTCTGTTTCCTGAGGTCCAGGACGAACTAACTGTTCATCACCAGAAGCTGCAAAAATGAGCAAGCAGATACCCTGACTCACATAAAAAGGACATCAAAAGGTGCTAGGGTTTTTTTTTTTCTAAACTTGAATCAAGCAGTTTTATAAATATAGGTTATGACATAGCACTGCTGTCCCACCCAATAAGTGGAATATTTCTCCCAAACTCTCAAGGTGCCTAAGAAGCTTATCAATACCTTTCAGAGCCAAGAGCATTTCACAAGAATTTCCCTGGACAAACAGAAAAGTGAGGGGCACTGTGATTTGTATCTGTGCTTTAAGGGCAATTGGTAAAGGTATTTAAAGATGGTTTAGTACTGAGAACCTGAGAAAAACACTAGCTGGGATTATCTAAAAAACAAAACAAAAAAACCAAAAATAGTTATTATATATTTGCTAAGTAACAAAAGTTTTTAAGTCTTTCTCATGTAAGCCCAACCTCTCGCATATTTCAGGTTGAGTATAAAGTTTTATCAGTAATCATCTTTTCTTTTATTGGAAACTGCTTCCTGTTTCCCTATTATGTCTAGATTATTGAGTAGATATTAAATAAATTTAGAAATATGAAGCCGGTAAGATGGCCAGCTGGTAAAGGCCTTTACTGTCAAGCTTGCTACCTACATTTGGTCCTTGGAACCTATACGGTGAAAGGAAAAAAACAACCTCCATAAACTATCCTGTAACTTCCACAACCGTGGCAATGCCTTACCTCCATAACTAACTAACTAACTGTAAAAATCATTTGGACACACTTCTTGTCAGCAGGCATTTGGTGAAAGTGTAGTAGAGTCCTGAGGTTCTGGAACCAGGAGTGGTATCTATTCATGTTACCTAAGAAGCAATGATGCAGTATAATTCTCAGACTGCACATAATCTAGAAGCTGCATCTTCTCACTTTAAAAAGTGGGAAAAGAATGAGACACATGAGAATACTTCTGAGTACCAAAGGCAGATTTTCTCTTCCTCTGGATTTCCCAGGCATTTGAGTCGAGTTTGTATGTGTTCGTGTGCACATGCATGGGAGTGCATAAGGAGGCCAGAGTCAATCACTTTCTATGCTCGTTACTTTTGTAGACAAGGTCTCACTGAAGCTCTAACCCTAGAGTTCAAGGATCTAGCTAGAGTGGCTGGCCAGCAAGTCCCTGGGACCAGCCTGTCTCAACCTTCCCAGTGCTGGTATTGCAGGAACACACCACAGTACCAAATAGCCTCAGTGCCTAACATAAGTGATGTGAAAATCAAATAGAAACATGGGTAAGATACTCACCACAGGTTAGACAGCAGTTCAGTGGTAGAATGCCTGCCTAGCAGGTGTCAAGACACTGCATATTATACAAATTCAATAAACAGTTATTTTCTAATGGATAAAAATCGATGACAAGGAGGTTTCTTAGAGATGATGAAGGTACACTGAAGTATTTTTATATAGTGGTTGTAAACAAGAGTCAACCTTTCTGAGAGACAAATTGGCAACTAGTATCTAAACACTTGAAAGCAATCATATCCAATGAGCTTCTGGAACATCTTTCTATTCTTAAAAAATAATAGAATTCAAAATGAAAAGAATGCTAAGTAACTATAGTCATGGATCTATTCACTGATCTCTTTGTCAAATGCTTTGTGCCCTGATAATATAAAAATAAGCAAATAGATCAAGTCCCTGGCTTAAAAGCTAGGTAAACAACCAAGCAATAAAGTACAGTAACTGATAAGAGCCACCATGATTAAGTACAGGGCGCTAGGGTGAGCATAGAAGGAACACCTACCATTTTCTGGGAGAGGAGTCAGGGAAGCTCCCCAAAAGTAACCTTTAAGCTGAGACCTGAAGGATGAGTAGGAATTAGTTAGGTAAAGAGTGAAGGAAAAGTGTTCCAGGTAAAGCATCTGCCAAAGTTTACCAAAGGGATCACAGTGTGTGAGCTCAACTCTGAGCAGTGTGCAATGCAGGAAGTGGGAGAGAGTCAAGGCTCAAAAGGCTAGTGGGACTGACTCATTCAGGATCTCACAGCCAAGCTTTTAATTGTAGACTTTATTCTAAGAGTAATAAAAACTGAATTAAAAGCAAATACTTCATAATAAATAGAATTAATCATCAATAGTCTTAATATAGCAAGAGAGTACACAAATTTAAAAGAATGAAAAGTGGTTTAAAAACACAGAAAATACAGGAGGGTTGTACATTTCTGTAACTTTACTAAAAAATCACTGAATTATTAAGTTATTTAAGCAGATATATTTCAAGATTTGTAGATTATACCTCAATAAATATTTCATTTACTTATTTGAGGGGATTTTTGGGGGGGAGTAAGAGTCTCATGAAGCCCAGCCTAACCTAGAACTTGAATTTTCCTTGTTCCTACCAAGTACTAGTATTACAGGTTTATGCCACCATGTCTGATTTAATGTGGTGCTGAGAACCGAACCCAGGGCTCTGTGTACATTAGGCCAACTGAGTTATAACCTCAGCCTATTTGTCTCTTTAAAAAGTTAATATAAATGCCCACTAAACATCTGAATAATGTTTAACCTACCTAATAATAAAACATAAAACCAAGCCAAATTCTAGAGAAGATACTACTTCTTTCTTCCTAAATTAGTAATTATTAAAATTGGAATGAGATATCCTGTGTTAATCAGGTCACAAGAAATGAACATTCTTAAATGATGCTGGTTGGAATAAATGTTAATTGGAATAACCTTTTCACAAAGCATAAATATGTAACACTGGTCTGAAGAGTATTTATACCCTGTGTTCCAATAATTGCATGTCTTGAAATCTTAACAAGTGTTCCAAATGTATTCAAATATCTATGCCAATAATATTCACTTCAATGTAGTTCACTGTAGAGAAAAAAGATGGGAAAAGCTATATGCCCACCAACAAGAGTAGAATGAGTCATAATATAACTTCTCCATGTAGCCATTCTTGACAGGACACTTAAGACAAGTTTATATAGACTAAGCAGCCTTTCAGCTTATAATATATAATGATGGCAATCCTAGCACTGGGGAAACTAAATCAAGGTCACAAATTTGAGGGTTTTAGAGGTAACACAGTTCTGTGTGTGTGTGTGTGTGTGTGTGTGAGAGAGAGAGAGAGAGAGAGAGAGAGAGAGAACAATGATGAAATGATAATATGTACTTTTATTTTCTTCTCCATACTTTTTTTACATCTCCCTATTTCATATAATGTTATGTGCTATTCCTTGAGTGTGTGCAAGTTTGCAAGACTGCCTTCAATACCTGCAACAGTATCACTTTAAGTATTTATACTTCACAGAAATCAATTTTATATTTGTCTTAGCTTTGTTTCCTCTGTTGAAGAAGAAACGTTGAAGAAGGAGCTTGTGGCTATATCTGAATGTTCAATTCAATGTATCTCTTTTATCTAGCATTATTAAGACATAAGATATGGAGGCCAGCAAGACAACGCAGCCAGTAAAAATGCTTGCTCCCAGGTCTAGTGACATGAGTTCAATCTTCATAAACCACATGTTAGAAGGAGAGAACTGACTCTCCTAAGCTGTTCTCTGACCTTCATGTATATCCTGTGGCATATGGGTATAAACATAAATATGTATACACGGCAAATAAATAAATATTTTAATAAGTTATCTAGTGTATGTTCATTGGTGTTTTGTCTGCATGTATGCCTGTGTGAGGTGTCAGATCTTGGAGTTACAGACAGTTGTGAGCTGCCATATGGGTACTGAGAGTCAAATCCAGGTCCTCTGGAAGAGCAGTCAGTGCTCTCAACTGCTTAGCCATCTCATTAGCCCCTAAAGTAAATATGTTTAAAGAAATAAAATTGGAGTCGCCATTGAACCATAGTGAAAGGTCAGGTTAGGAGGCTCATGAGCATGCAGAACAGAACATGGGGGTACTGACATCCATCTTCATCCCAGAACTCCACCCATGTCAGCAAAATGAGCAACGCATGTGTCTTAAAGGGAAAAGTGATGCTTTAGCAGGACTCTGTTAGCCCCCACCTGAAACATCGCCTTCAAGAATCATACAACCCCAGCATGTCTCTTGTTTGGACATCCGGAACAAGGTGGAAAGTGCAGTCACTGCCAGCTGCAAAGCAGGGTCTTGCAACTGGGACACTCCAGCCCTATCCCGGGATCTAAAGGTGGTGCTGCAGGCTATTCCCAGGAAGATGCTTTAGTGGACTGCTTCTTTCAGAGACAGCACAGTCAGCAGCTTCTGGCAGAAAGAAGTGATGGCTACAGTCTACTAGCAAACATTGATGGAGGCGGGATATTCATGAAGAACATTGGGTTAAAAAAACAAAATCTCTGTTTCAGTTCTGAAACTCTTCTAATCACTGACTGCTTTCAGTGATTGTCTCAGAACCCTCAATTGCTTACTTCGTTTGATATAAACAAGAGTCACTTGTTTTAAAGAATGGTCATTGTAATGTTGTAATAGAGTCATTTACCATGCTGGTGTTATATAGCAAATTCATAAAAAAGAGAAAATATATTTAATGAATTCCCCAATCATGTGTTTTCTTTTCCCTTGATAATAGCCTTGCTGTATTTGCCATGCTATCTTTAAACACACAATACTTCTCCCTGGGCCTGCTGAATAATTGGGATTACAAATGCACATCACCATGCAATGTACCTTAAACATTAAAACTTTGGTGGAACTTGGGATAAGCAACTATCTAAAAATATGTCACACTCAATTTTATTGCTTACATCAAGACCAAATAAGATTAAGCTTTGTTAGGTGATTTAGGGTCATAATTATGAAATATGAATTATAAGGTAGTAGTGGGTTTGAAAAGGATACATTAAGTACAAAAGAGTGCTAAATTCTTTCCCCTCCTACCTCCCTCTTTCTGAAGTGTCTCCCTATGTAGCTTAGGATGGCCAGGAACTCACTATTCATTCAAACTAGTCTTAAACTTACAATCTTTCTGCCATTTCCTCCTAAGTGCCGGGATTACAGATGTACAACACCCAGCTTGCTCCAACCCATTAGCCTTTGCCAGTTACTTATTTTGGTTTCTCTTGCCATGAAATCACCAGCCTTAATTTCCCAGCCTTACTGGGGTGTGTGTGTGTGTGTGTGTGTGTGTGTGTGTACACACGCTCATGCGTGAATGTGTTTTCAGTACCTGCAAGTTTCCATTTTTATTTTGCCGTTGATGATCTTCAAAGAGGAAGAAAATTAAATATCTAAGTTCATAAGAACTATGTATAAATTAAGGGCTAATATGCTTCAAATAAGAACATCACCTAAAACTGACTTGCACTCACTTGGACGATTCTGTTCGAGGCTGCAAAAGTTGAAATACAAAGAATTCCAAAGAGAATGTACTTACTCTTTCTTGATTATATCTCAAGTCTCATTCCTTTACTCAATTAGCAACTAAGACCCCAGACCACAAGCTACATGTGCCGTTTCTCTTAACACATCATGAAGAGAGATGTGGAGCAGGAACTGGGGGGCTTCGGCTAGTTTAAGTTCTTACACCAGCTTTGTAACCTTTAGCATATTTTAACCATAGTACCTGCCTTTTATGAAGCTGCTCTAAAATTAAATCAGATCACAAAAACAGAAACACTGTATTTCTGTGACCTGGTATTAATACCAATATTAACTCAGAAATATATCCTACCCGCTTAGAGGTTGGAGGTTTAGAAGATGTTTATCATGGTACCAAGTTTGTTTACAAGGAATATTGTAAGGTACAGTGACCACAGTTAATAATGTTGCAGACTTGAAAATTGCTAAGAGACTTTAAATGTTTATTATAAAATATGTGAGGTGGTAGATAATTAACTTAATTATTCTTCAATATACACATCAAGATACCATGCTATATACCACAAATATATGTGTAAGTTGTGTCAATAAGCATAAACTTTTCCTGGTAAGGATGCAAACAAAGGGAAAAGCTCATACATTGTTGGTAGGAATAGAAGTTAGTACAGCCATTACAGGAAGTAGTATGGTGGGTTGTTTTGTTTTTTTAAAGTAGAACTGTCAGGTGACCCAGCAAAAGAAACGCAATCAGTATGAAGAAACGCATGCACTAACATGCTCACTGTAGTACAATTCGCAACTGCCAAGATACGGAATCAAGCTAGGTTTCATCAGCAGAGGAGAAACCGGCAAAGAAAACCGGCAATGAAACATGCAATGAAATAGTATTTACCCACAAAAAGGATAACATTCTGTCATTTGCAATAACATGGATAGAATTTGAGGATGGTATGTTGTGAAGTAAGTCAGACATACAAAGAGTAATACTGTATGTTCTGAAGTCCATGAGGAAGCTAAGAAGTTGATCTAATAGAAATTGTGAGAACAGTGATTACCAAAGCCTGAGAAAGTGTGGGAAAGGGGAAAGAGGGACACTGGTTAACAAGTTCAGGTGGACAGATAGATGAAATTTTAATATTCTTTAGTACAGTATAATAAATAAGATTGATAATAAGTAATTATATACTTCAAAATGGCTTGTAAAGACAATCTGGAATTAGTGTTCCCAACACTAAGAAAAGATGACTGTCCAAGGTGATAGATACAACCATCTTTATCATATACACTTTGTATGCATGTATCAAATTACCACACTGTCCTGCATAAAAATGTACAATTACTATATATAAATTAGAAATAGAAATGGCAGTTTTTAAAACTTAAAACAAATTATAAAAAGAAAAATCATATCAGAAAGAATAGAGAGCAGGATTTTGTTGTCTGTGTTGCCGCTGCTGAGATCTGAACCCAGAACCCTTAGTCCAAGAATTCTTAAATTGTTCCTATTAATTAATAAACATTTATTTTCCTATTTTAATTTTTTTATGCGTACGGGTATTTTGTCTACATGATGTCTATGCCTCACATGATTCCTGATGCCTCTAGAGGCCAGAAGAGGAAGTCAGATCCCAGGGGACTGAAGTTATAGACAGTTGGGAACCACTTAGTGGGTACTGAGAATCGAACCCAGGACCTTGGTAAAAAAAAAAAGAGTCATAGTTCTTAACTGGCTGAGCCCAAAAGTTGGTATCTCTTGTTTCTCTAGCCCTATATCCAATCAGTCTTATAATCCCAACATCTGTCTCTTCCTTTAACACTACAAAATCCCAGCTCAGACCTTAACAATAGCTTAACTGGTTCTACTCATGACCTCTGTTTTTCCTAAAATCCTTCTGGCCCAAAGCCCCTAGATCAATTTTCTTAAAACATACTGTGATCACATTGCTCAAAACTTGTGAGAACTTTCTATTGCCTTTTCATTAATCCCAAATACCTGGCTCAGCAATTCCTGCACAGCCCTAGCTACCTCTCACTTTTATCTCTCACTGTCCAAATAAATCCTCAAACTGGCCTATTTAATCCCTTCACTTAATGCAGTGTACTTTTCTGACTTTAAGTGTTGCAGCACATAGCTCTTCTTTACCTAGGATACCTTGCTCTTCCTATCTTCAATCTTGACCTATATATAGAAAACTCAAACTTCAAAGGCTAGTTTGAGAGACACCTACTGTGAGATACATCTTCATCACCATCACTTCAATATTACCTTCAAAGGTTAGACACATTTTCATTTGAATTACAACTCCAATTGCTTACTTACTGAGTGACACAGTACACATTCCTTAAATATTCCTTGTCCCAGTTTCTTCATCTATAAGACGGGGATAAAAGCAACTTTCCAACTTTCCTTTGGCACATTGTAAGGAATGACTGAGTTAAATCATGTATGTAAAGCATTTAGCATGATGCCTGGAACGGATGAGAACACAAGAGAAATAAATTGTTGGTATTCTAATTACTACTGCTTATTAGTGAACTTATATTAATCTGAACCCAGACAATACTTATGACCATTATAAACTGGTTCATGTATACATTACTATTATTGCCCTCACTGTCTCTATGGTGTCTATATTTGTCTTCTACCAACCCTGCTACCCAAATTACATCATCTGATAGACAGGTTAATATCTTATATGACTCATTATCTGTGATGGTCACTTATGTCTAGTAGGTATGTATTAGGTTGTTTTTCTTGATCCTTGACCAAACACTGAAAATAAGCTGCTTAAGAGAGGAAGTGCTGACTTCGGTTCAGAGTTTACAGACACAGCGCATGGGGAAGGGAAGGCATGGGAGCAGAAATTTGCTAACAAGTGGGTAGATGCGGAAACAGAGAGAGGGAGCGCTGGGCTCTGCTGGACTTTCCCTTTTTCTTCAGTCCAGTACCCACCCCATGGGACAACAGTGCCACAGATAGGATGGATCTTCCCTCCTCAGTTAAACCTCTCTGGAAATATTTTTTACAGTAAAATTGACATTGAAGATTAACTACTACAGTGATCAAGTTATTTATGTTTAATTAAAAATGCTGAAGAGCTGATAGTATTAATATGTCCATCATTAAAAGATTAAATCTTCAGCTTCACAAACTTAAGTTGTTCTTTAAAGAAAAAAAAGTCAACTACCTTTTGCACTCTTCCTCACTTTTAAAACCAAGCAAGCAACCAACCAACCAACCTATTCATATAGCAAGAGATAAAACAGCAAAATACATGCATTTCAGACACTGTAGCACAAGGGCCACAAGACAACTGAGCTGAGCACAGGTTTGGATGGAATCAAATAGGAAGACAATTTAAAGGGAAAGAGAAGCGGCCTGTCAGCCACACTAACAATGCTGATTGTTACTCACGCAGCAGTGCCAGGATTTCTCTACACACAGGGCCAAGTATAAACAACTGCAATCATCAGACCAAGGCATATAGAACTATCTGTCATTTAGCTTAATAACTGAGTTTACTACTCAATATTTACTACAGTAAATACTACAGTATTTACATGACCAATCTTAATTGCCTACCTATGCCAAAATGACTATTAGCATTCCTCAAGATTCTAAAGTATTCCAAGTTTTGACTAATAAAGCCATGTCAAATAAATATGGCTTTACCATATATTATTCATTTACTTCAAGACAACTGATATGACAATAGCTTAATAAATGCTATTGTAACATAAAAGGTTTTCAGCAATGCCCAGGGGAAATTGTTTTACAATACTGAGTTCTACTTCAGTATGTTATCTACTAACCCTTGATTGCTTTCACAGCCAAAACTAGGCCTGGTAACCACAAAAATCAAAGGATTTACTATTGGAGTGAGTTACTATGGTCTGAAGATTTGCTATCAATTCTGGAAAATCTACCATAAAGTGGAAAAAAATCCACTCATGAAAATAGTACATATTTCTACCCCTCTCATATTTGCCTCGAGCAGACCCTAAAATGTTTCATCAGTTCTGAAGTACAATTATTCTCAAATCACAGAATCATAAAGCTTTCGAAAGTCCAGCAAGCCCCCTCCCCCAATGCAGGGATTCTTTATATCACCTGTCTGGCCAAAGCTCCCTGGCTTCTGCTTGATACAATGTGTGCTAACTATTTTGCAAAACAGTGTACTTGATTTTTACAAACGTCTTCCCTAAAGTAATGGGAATGTGCCTCTTTAAACTTCTACCCACAGATTTCAGTTTTGTATCCTGGACCACCACAAGGTGAATAGAGTAATTTCTTGAATTAGGGTAGTCATGCAAAAACACACAAGAAAACTCACAAAGGAAGAAACTACCACAATATGCAACAAAATTTTGAAATTCAGGAAACTATATTGAAATCACAAGGCAACATGCTTTCAAGATATCAAACTCATATCTCAGTTAACAAATATTAATAACCCAACTTTCTTTCATACACTGGAAAGTCATGGTGTTCACTGAATGCCTCTTTGCAATTTGACACTACTAAATCTAATGTTAAAAACTACAATTCTATATGAAATAGTTCTTCAATTGCTCATATTTTCATCTAGATGCCTGTTTTTTTAAGACCCATTTTACCACACTGGTGCAATGCTAACACATGCTAGCAGGTATTCACAAAAATGAAGCCTGAGACTAGAGCTATAAAGGAGTCAGGGTGGAGGTGAAGGCATAGAAAAGCCCAGCAGAAAAAAAAAAATGCTAATTGATGAGTGTTTTCCTTCTGGAAACATGCTTTAGCGACACAAGCATTTGAAGTCATGAACCATCCATGCACAATCCATGAGCAAGAACGATCATGAGCAATGAGTGGAAGGCATAAATGTCTGTAAGATGGAAATGAATTTGCACTGGTTATCGAGCAGCACCAGAAGCTTTGGGTTCTCACTGAGAAAGGTAGAAGTCCAAGAAGCAGAGATTACTGCCATCTTTTAAGGGTGGAAAGAAACCAGGGAGTAACTACCACTGAACAGTCCAATGAAGCCTAAACTGTACGGAGCACAAGAGAGATGCCAGGGACTAGAGAAAGGCACACACAGGGCGAGACGGAAGAAGGATGCGCAGTGCACTGACCAGGTCCCAGAAACGGTGTGCGTAAAGGATATGGGTGTGGGTCGTGGGTAACCTAGGAGCCCACCCTTCCCCTCCCTGCAACAGAGCAACAGAGGGTAAAAGAAGGGGGGAGGGTGAAAAGCAAGAATGACTCATAGCCGAAAGGAAGTGCTCAAGCCATGGGAAGCATGCTACGGGAGATTTCTGAGCCAGCGCTGTGAGGGACTGGGTGCTCCGGGTGATGGAGGTTGGGGAAAAAAACAAAATAAAACAAACAAACAAACAAACAATCCCAGCGTCTGGCAGTCCCTGCTGCTCGCCGGTAAGATGAGGGTGTGGGGGGTTCGCAGCAGCCTGAGTGCCAAGGCCTGGGAAGAGGCGCGGCGCGTGCGCAGTGGCGTTCGGCGGGACCCGCTGAGGCAAAGCGGAGCCTCAGTGACAGAAGCTGGGAGCTGCCGCCTGGAGGGACTCACCGAGGCGCAGGGGCTGGAGGTGGTGCTGGGGGTAGGCGACCGCTGGACCGTGACCAAAGCCATCTAGGTGCTGCTGGGTTGTTCCGGGCAGGGCATTCTCGTCCTGAGTGTGGGGGGCGGGAGGGTGACCGAGCCGGGATGGGGGACGAAGGGTGAGGGGTAGGGACGAGGGAAACGGAGAGGGAGATGAAGCCGCGGGAACGGCCTCGGGCTCCGCACCCACCACCGGACTCTCTCGCCGACTGACGCGCCGAACGGGCGGCGGGCGGGCAGGCGGGCGGTTCGGCAGCTGCGGGGCACAATGAGCGCTCCCAGTGCGCAGGCGCCACCTGTCAGCAACCGCCTCTCCCCTCGGCGCGCGCCGCCGCGGCGGCGTAACCCTTGAGTTGCCGGAAGCGGGCGGGCGGCTGCGTGCGCCGCGCCTCGGGCCGCCGTACCCTCCCGGGTCAGCTCTCGAGCCCTGCTGCTGCCCCTGCGGCTCGGTCTGTCCCCGCTGCGCGGCGTGGGGCGAGCTGGCCAAGGAGCCCTGGAAGGCAGGCAGCCAGTCAGCCGAGGGTCCTGATCTGGGGGTGGGGGTCGGTGAGAGAGCCGCTAATCCTCACTCCAGAAAGACAACCATTTTATGAGTGGAGCGTGCCACCTAAACCACCTTAGAGAAAAACTGAGGCGAAAATCCTGAGGCGAACACATTCTCTAGTGGAAGAGGGCTCCGCAGGTGCTATAGACGCTTTCTCTAGGCTAGACCCGGGAGACCAGCCCTCCTGCTTGGACCTGGCCCTCAAGAGGGCTCTGTCTTAATGAGCTTCCCCACCCTCCTCATCATAAAGGGCCTCAGGGTTAACGACCAGACTTTTCTTAAGAAAGATTTTTTCCCCCGGTGGTAAACACTGGAAACTTCGTAGTAGCCTCATGCTTCCTTCCTCTACAACCTGCCTAAAGTCAGTCACTGTATCTGAGATGTATCTGAGATGCTGAGGGAAGGGGGCGGGCACAGGAGAGCTGGACCCTGAGTTGGAAAGCTCCAACCTACTATATGTGTGTGTGTGTGTGTGTGTATATATATACATATATATATATATATATATATATATATATATACCTCTCAATTGCTTCCTACTGTGAAGATCTCCACTAAACAAAGATATTTTGATCGTTGAGCTTTTTTTCTTTCCCCCATAAATTTGACTGTTTCATAGATGCAAGTGAAAATGTAGAATTAAAATATTTTAAAGGAAGACATTTCTAAATGGTAAACTGCCAACATCAACCAAGCATGTAATGGAAAAATCAAGACTAAAAGGAAAAGGAAAAGTCACGCAGTGCAAACCGTTGATATATTTACACAGAGATAGTTGAGGGGATGAACTGGTAAATACCACCATCCATACCAAAGCTGTAGAAAGCACACACTTATGGACTCCAGTTTCTAAAGCCCACCTCTTTCTGTTTGTCACTCAAACAATCTTGGATCTCATTGCTCCTTTTAAACTGATAGGGCTGTCATAAGCTCTTTCTGGTTGCTGTGTGGTTAAGTGACACAAGAGCCCTCTGTGCTGAGTCTTTGTTCTCTCCCTGGGGCCCTGTGGTTGAAATAATTAGCAGGGAGGTTCCATCAAGAATCACTGAGGGTCCCTGTACTGTACCAGCCCTCTGTAGAGTGTAGTGCTGAAAAACCAGTTGGTAGGCTTTTGCCCCCTGGTGGTGATCAAGAGTGCCTATGAGACAAGAATTGAAGATCTGTGGTTCACAGATGAAACGAAGTTATCCCCAGAGCTCCAGAGTAAACAGGAAAGAGAAGGCAAGGTTCAGAAGTAAAAACTTTGAACTAAGACTTAAGAGACCAAACAGAAAACCATGTAGAGAGCCAAGATGAAAGCTAAATGTCCCCAAATAAATGTGTTTATAAACCAAAAGAGAAGTATTGTCCAAATCAGTAATTCTCAGTATGTTGATTTTTCTACTGATATGTGGTTGACAACTTGGGATTTCTTCTATGTAGTAGCATACTCTAAAGAAATTCATCTGGAAAAGGAGACATTTAAGCCCATTAACCTTACAACGAGATCAAGAACTGCTGTGAGTCAGACCAAGCTTCTAGTTCCAGCTGTGTAAAACCTTATGCAAATGAGTTGAACTTTTTGAACTGTAGTTCCTTATTCTCTATGATGAAACCCTAACTTACAGGACTTTCATAATCAAATGAGATAATGTATACAAATTAAAAGGTCCTACATGCAGTCAAGATAATTTTCTATTCTCTGTAGTGTATTCTGAGTTCATAAAGGCCTTGTTGAATGTATATTATGTACGGGAAATATCTTCAAGCAAAAGAAAAAATGAGAAATGATTCATGCTTTTTCTAAACTGTAGGTTAGTGGTCAAGATATATATCATCTGTAGTTAAGTATAGAACATTTTTGTTCAGCATTTCTAAGGTGATGAAATTGGGTTATAAATTTCTCAACTTGCACAGTTTGTATCAAGAAGTTGATTTATTATCATATAAAAGAAATGTATCTCAGTGGTATATTAGAAACTGATACTTGAAAATTATTGCTGCATATTATCTACTGAAAGAGAATGTTGATGTATGTTATATACTAGGTACTCTTTCATTTTTCATTGTGCATCTATGCATATGTGGTGGAAATGTGTGTGAGTGTAAAGATGTATGTGCCTGTGGATAAATGTGTAGAGGAAAAAGGTCAATGCCAGGTGTCACTCTGTTTTTGTTTGTTTGTTTGTTTGTTTGTTTTCAAGAGATGGGGTCTTTTACTGGACCTGGAACTCATCACTTCAGCTACACTGGCTGGCTAATAAGCCTCTGGGATGGCTTGTCTGATGCACCGGGGTTACAGATGTGTGTCAACACTGTCTTTTTTTCTTTTTCTTTTTCTTCTTCTTCTTCTTTTTCTTTTTCTCTCTCTCTTTATTTTAACTCTACTTTGTTTTTTACCTTAACTGTGGAATGGGGAGCTTGCACATGTCATGGTTCACCTGTAGAGGTCAGAGGACAACCCATGGGATATAGTTCTCTCCTTCCATATTGAGGATCATCAGGCTTCATGGCCGGGACCTTTACCCACTCACCCATCCCCACTGGTCCCCCATGACTATGTTAAGGACAAAATAAAATAAGTGTCTCAAGGGTTCATAGCCTTTGGTCAAGGATAGATAGGTAGATAGATAGATAGATAGATAGATAGATAGATAGATAGATAGACACACACACATATATACATATATATATGGATGTATTTACATCAATAAATAATTGAAGTATAGTTTAATGGTACTATGGATTCAGTCACCTTTTTTAGACTCTGAGGAAAGTATTATAGACATAGGAAAAGTCTAGATAAAATATAAAGTTACTTAAAAACAAAGATTGGATTGTCAGGGTAAATGTTCTTTGTATAAAATTAAATTTTAGGCTTTGGCTATAGATTCCAAGATAGCTCCTTTTTTTAATTGGACTGGATTATAGAGAAAAAAAAATCTGTTTTCACTGTGCATTTGTTACCCGTTCTTCTCTGGGATCCATGTTCCTGATGGATCTTCTAATAATCTGAGAGGTGATATCTACTATG
The DNA here is from genome assembly GCF_978045245.1 of Mus caroli. NCBI lineage: Eukaryota > Metazoa > Chordata > Mammalia > Rodentia > Muridae > Mus > Mus caroli. The sequence goes on from NW_028227268.1 coordinate 45,469,215, forward strand.
AAAATCCAAAAGCCCTGGACTATATCAACTTAATTTGTTTCAAGTCTTTGTGTCTGAGACGTGGTTGTCTGTGCCCAGGCTGACCTCAAACTAGATCCATAGCAGAGATTAGCCTTAAACTGCTGATCCTCTTTCCTCTCCCTCACAAATGCTGGGATTGTAGGTATTCATCACTAAATTTGGCAGTGATAGATTAATTTGGGAAAGAAAATCCAAAAGTAGGATTCTCAACAGAGCCAAAAAGATGAAGGAACATCCTAGTTCTGCTTACAGCTCTTTCACTCTTCCTGTTTGTGGGACCAGAGGCCTGATCATGATAGTGGAGTTCATCTCTCCAGGAGTGAAATTATAGGGGGATTTGAAATTCCTGAAATCAACTGGTCCTTAAGCTTCAAAAGCAATTGACCTTTTCTATAGGAAGCTACTTCTCCATGTTTTACATAGCCACTACATTTCAAGAAGGACCTCAGGTTAAGAAGCAATGGCTCTCAGTCATTTTTTCTCCACATCCTGACAGCCATAAAAATATTTGTGTGACACACTGGGTAAGTTAAAAAGAGTTAAAGACTTGGTATTTGGGGGAAATTCATTTTCTTTCTATCATATACTTTTAAAAAAAACCAACAGCAATAACAAAACTCTCAAAACAGGGTCTCTAGTAGCCCAGGTTGGTCTTGTACTTACTTTGTGGCTGACACCTGCAATGCCTGGTCCTCCTACCTTAGCCTTCCAAATACTGCAATTACTAGCTTATGTACCATGCTTGGCTTAATGATGTATACTATTAGTAAAAGATAAAATGAATGATGTATCAAGGATATTAAATATTTAATTTGTATAAGTTTCAAAATAAAATCTTTTTAAATTTTTGGAGTATCAGAGATTCCTTCTGTAAACGTAGCATGTTTTAATATACAGTTTTATGACTAAAATGACAGCATTCATTATCTATGAAAAACTGTAATGGTGACATCTTCAAATTATTGGTAGCCATTATTGGTAAGAGCTTAGTTCATACATGTAATTAATAAAAACTTAAAATAATTCTCATTTTAACATTTACAAATATCAATATTTGTCTTCCTTTGTCCAACTAGAAGATAGTATGTGAAAATTTCTTGTGATAATGCGACTGTATTACAACCCATTTAAACTTTATTATCAAATGTATATTGCAAAATAATTACAATCTCTAATTTGCAGAGTATCCTGTGTTATTGGAACAATAATTAAGCAGCTAACTTAGACATAATGAAAAAGACACCTCAAACATAAACAAGGGGAAATAAATGTATAATTTATATAGAAAAGAAGAAATTGGGATCTGAATCCATTTAGAAGTATCTGTCAGCCTCCTGTTCCTTGGGTTCCTAGCACATGTTGTCTTCTGGTAGCTCTAAAGCTCACTGGTCATGGCAGGCAGTAATATGCACAACATCTGGCTTCTGAAAACGATGTCCTGGCAGTAGTATACTCCTTAGCTTTGCTCAGCAAGTCCTTCATCAAGCCCAGTGGGAACTTATACTAGAACAGGTCATCTCTCCCTATTCTATCTGAAAACTGACAAAAATCTTGATATAATGGTTCAATGGCCCCACTCAAACCACTGTGATTTGAATAGATTAGAACTCCATCTCTTACTTGGTCACTTCCAGATTCCACTAAAATTGGTAAACTGCACCAATATTTAGAGTCCCTCAAAGTAGCATTAATTTAAAATTTTCTAAAATCCTAAAGAATTGGAAATTCCCTTTCCCTAGCACATAATTGTTTTAGGAGATGACCACCAGTCTCTATGGAAAAGACTTAATTTTCAGATTTTCAGTATGTAGTAGAAGCAGTGTTACAACAAATGTGTGTTCCTAAAAGGGATAAGACTTTCCTTATTTTCAATTAAGAGAGGGAATGAGGACTGGAGAGATGGCACAGCAGTTATGAGCACTTCTTCTTACTGAGTACATGGCTTCGATTCCCAACACCCACATGATAGCTTACAACCATCTTTAACTCCATTTCCAGGGGATCTCACATCCTTTTCTGACCTCCATGGGCACCAGATTTTCATGTGGTATGCATATGTGCAGGTAGAATACTTGTACACAAAATAAGTCTAAAGAAAAGAGAGTAGATAAGAGGTTGCAATATTATTCTAGATAAAAAGTCGTATTTCTGGCACACACACAAATAATGCAGGTACTTCTACTTGCTGATGCTGATACAGGAACGCCTATTAGTTGTATACCTATTTCCTCCAAATTGAAATATTCTCTCCTGCAGAAAGGAGAAAGTCATAAGAGATAAGAAGAAAAGAAAACACAGAGCCCAGGAAGTAATTGAACTTAAAAGTCTCAGGAACCCCTTGAATGTTACACAGGGCTCCTCCTAAAGGTTATATAAGCTGAGGAAGAGAAAGTCTCTCGTCAGCTGAACGGAACTACCTATAAGTTGTGCAGGAAACTTCAGGGATGCATCTTTTGTGAGGCAATATTCATGGGGCAGTGGGCTTTTTGCTATATAGATTCTTTTGAGTCAGTTGTATGTAGTCCCTCACCCATACTTCTGAACATAACCCTGGCAAGCTTATTGGTTCACTAATCCTGACCTGTGAAATAGTTTCTGTGGTTTATTATTAGTGCCCCATCTGGGACGAATAGACATTTGTTCATGCCTCCCTCAAAAAAGTCACACAACATGGCACTTGAGCAGGGATGTCAGGCACAAAGATGAGTTGGAGAGGAGTGGCTGCATGACCCCAGCAATAGGTGATGACACAAGCAACTGAGGCTCATCTGTGTGGGGGTAGAGTGTCTTCAGTATGGCCACTTTCCCCCATGTGTTATGGGATGGTTTGCTCCTTGCTATTAATGGTATCATGCTCTCTACAGTGGATGATAGAACTCACAACCAGGCCAAGCCATCTGAGAGTCTTTGTGGGCAATTCCAGGGAGGCCATCTTCCTCTACTTGACCCCCAGGGAAGGCATGTCTCTTTGATGAGTGAGGTCCATTACATGAGAATGCAGATGTCCCCAGAAACAACCAATGGACTAGAGAATATACTGCCCAAAAGTAACCATGTAGGATGGGATCATAAGCAGGCCGTGGTATCAATTGTGTGGCCATTGTTGTGGCTGAAAAGACATGCTATTGGGGCTCAGCTATCTTCCCGGAAAGAACTTATCTACCTTACGAGGAATTACAATGGGAAAAAGACACGAATGCTATGAGCTGTATTAGCTTCTGCTCGGCAAGAAAAGTAGAACAAAGTGAGGGTGAAATAGAGGTGATCATTTGCTAATTCTCACAGCTGGCTGGATGCAAAGGAGAGAGGGGGCAAATTAGATCTCTGCTAAACAACTCTTCCTGGGATCCAAAACCTTAGAACCCATTGGCACACTCTTTCAGTTAAAAAGGAAGGAAATGAGAAAGAAGTGATAGAAGATGTTTCTGAGGTTCAAAGTTCAATGCAGAGGAAAGGAAGTCTGTGATTCAGCATACAGAGACCCACCAATGACCCAGAACAGGAAATTATTAATACAAAGGGAATCTCAATATCTGATCTACTTAGATAGGGAAAGATTTTTAAATGAGCAATGAAAGAGTATGTTTAAGCAGAGAACTGAGCAAAATACCAATCTCTCTTTAAGACAAAGGTGGTCTAATCTAAGACAATATGAGGTAAACAGTCCCTGATAGATACTAGCTATTATAGACACTTGTTGCCAGGTGAAGTCCCCATCATTATCAGGAACTGGATAACAAAAGGAAGGATAATTACTACTGAGGGACTCAGCATGAGAGATATGTGATGCCTAGTTTACTGGACATGGTAGCAAGGACCTTGGGACTGATGTGGACCTTTGGTGACTTTATTGAGTGCCAGAGTGAGACATGATCTTTATGAGGTAGAGGAAGTCGTGGGAGATTTAAATGAATTTAACCAACTATAAATTGAGTATGTAAAGTACAAAAGCAATCAAAATGGGATTTAGAGGAGGGTAAGAAGCAGACAAAAGGATATGTTCAGGCCCCTTGAAAGCAAATTTGTGTCAAGCTGAAGTTTCTAGGGAAAAAAAATTAATAGTAAGAAAAATGCTTGCTGGTGAGCTCTTGGAAGACTTTAAAGCCTAAGCAGTAACTTATGGGAAAAAATCACAAAGCGTATTCTTGCGGTGGAGAGTTGTTGCCACAGAATATGTGGTGTAAAGTACAGTTGGATGGAGATTGCTTTCCCAGCCTCAGATCCTTTTGGCATTCAGGTGTGGCTAATGGGAAATCAAGGGCCATGGTGTCAGCATGGAGCCTATCAGAACCAGGGAGCGAGCCAGCTCAAGTATCAGGCATAGAAGGTTACAGCACAGACAAGCTCTTTGTTGAACCCGAGCCAGACCTGAACAGCATAAGTTGGTCCTGTCAGAACTGTTGGGGATAAAAAGATACATGGCATCCCTGATCCCTGATCAGCAACAGCATCCCAGGATCCAGAGGTCAGAAGAATCTTGGAAAATGGCTATGGATTATGAAGGACTAAATGAGGGAGCATCTCCCAGCCATGCTGTTTGTTCTATTTATTTCATCTTGTGATAAACACCATGACCAATAGCAACTTGGGTAGGAAAGGGTTTATTTACTTGGATTCAACATCTTCATCTCAATCCTTTATTTAGAGGATAGGGCAGGAACTGAAGCAGAAACCATAGAAGAGCGCTGCTTATTAGCTTGTTCTTTGTGGCTTGCTCAGTCTATTTTTTTTTTTAAATAACACCCAGAACCACCAACCCAGAAGTGGCAACACCCACAGTGAGCTGTGCCTTCCCACATCAATCATCAATCAAGAATATGTACCACAGGCCAATCTGGTGAGGACATTTTCTCAATTGAGGTTCTCTCTTTCAAAATGACTATAGCTTGTGTCAAGTTGACATAAAACTAGCCAGCACAACTTGAAATCTTTTCTTTGTTCTGTCATCAGTATGCTACCTAGATTGAACAGATGTTTTGTTCGTGTCTTCCCAGGAAAAGTCACACAACATTTTAGTAAAGGTGTGGCCCCTGAATCCTCTTGCTGATGTACAGAGTTGAGGGAGGTAGATGTACAGGTCGTATTCAATAAATCTATTTTAGCACACATATGCTCCCAAGCCTTTGGACTTTCTCTACATTATACAAGGGCAATTCCAGTATCTCACCTTAGACATAGACTACTGTGGACTCCAAATTTCAGTGAACCACGAAAATGGTTTAATGACACTTCTAGCTGCTTATGTCAACACATTAAATCTATTGTCTACTATAGCTGATTATTGAACTCATATCAATAAGTCTGTCATATCCAGCGTTATGCTGTCTTCCTTGCTTTAACCCCTTTTAATATGGTCTCACACAACCTCCCTGGGTTTCTCCAAATATATAAGCAAATATAAAAATTATTTTTCTGTCAAGACTATCATCTCCTGGTCTCATTCTGCATTTGCCCTAATGGAACAGCTTAAAATACACTTTAGTTAGAGATTTCCTAGCATGAAAGAGGTGGTTGGTTGGGATCAGTCTTAAGGAAAATTGTCTTTTTTGGGGGGGTGGGGGGGTTGGTTTTAGAGACAGGATTCTCTGTGTAGCCCTGGCTCAGAAATTTGGCTGCCTCTGCCTCCCCTCCCAAGTGCTGGGATTAAAGGCGTGCGCCACCAAGGTGAAAATTGGCTTCTTGAAAGGCAGATTGAGATTGTTACAATATTTTTAGTTTAAGCAATGTCTAGTACCAAATTTAGGACAAAATGTTTTCAATTGGCAAAAAGATTTCAGGCTGAACCAGGGGCTTTGGATTCTTTCTTAAATTACTCTAAAGTCCTCAATTCTAAATTCAGGGTCCTTTATAGTCAGTGCCATATGTCTTAGCTGTCAATTCAATTAACATTATAATTCTGTAGCTCATATAATTAAAATTTATGTCAAGCTTTATCAATATAATGATTGTTATTTTACCAGTGTTGGTTCTGTGTCTACTAGAAATAAAATGTTTTGCAGCTCACATGGAAACTGTCTGATAATATTCTAACTTCTGAAAGTGATGTTGTCTTAATATAATCATTTCTCCTTTCCTTTGATTTAAAGATTACATCACTGTATAATTATCCATTTCACCTATTTTAATGCCTTTATATTTAAAATATGCATCTATATTTCATTTTTGCATTGATTTATTTGTGTGGGAAAGGTGGGAGTGGGTGGACAGGTACTTGCATGCTACAGTATGCATTGGTAGGTCAGAGGACAACTGGCAGGATTTGGTTCTCCCATGTGGGTTCAGATATTGAACTTGGCTCTTTAGGTTTGGCAATAAGTGGCTGTACCCACTGAGTCATTTGCCATCTTTGAAGCGAATTTTTATAAAAAGAGTATTTTAAATCTCTTTCTCTCTATATCTCCATCAATTTCTATCTCTTTCTTTCTGAAAGAATCTTACCATGTTGCCCTGTCTAGCCTCAAACACCTGTGTTAAAAGGATTCTCTTGTCTCAGCCTCCCCTTGGATATCCTGCTGTTGTCCTGTGTCCTAGAGATATTGAAGCTTTGGTTTTGGAGGCCCTTCATGCACTTCAGCAGTTCATAGATGGAGTAGATATTGGGCTGGGCCAACTCAAAGCCCTGGATCGGGACCTGGGTTGTAGCTGAGTTGGTTAGCCTACCAGATGTCTGGTGCTTACATTGGAGCTAGCACTTGAGCACTGCCCTGACAAGGGATAAGGCCAGCTCTCTCACCTACCTCAACAGCAGAAACCATGATTGGTTTTTGTTTTGTTTTGATTTGTTTTTTGGCTTATGTGGTTTCTGATGGGACACTAGTTGGCCTTACTATAATTTTTCTTATTTCTTTGCCCATCTTCAAGATTTGTTTTTGGTCTTTGTATTTTGGCCTCTATCTATCTATCCATCCATCCATCCATCCATCTACATACGTATCTCTATCTCTTTTGAAGCAGGATCTCACTGTGTAGCCCTGGCTGTTCTGTAACTCACTATGTAGATCAGGCTGGCCTCCAACTCACAGAGATCTGCCTACCTCTGCCTCCTTAGTGCTGGGGTTAAAGATGTACACCACCATACCTGGCAAGAGCCAGTTTCTTTATTTGTGCCTAGATATGATTTTCTCTGTACTTATCCACTTTAAATTTTCTAAAGCTTCTTGAATCTTTGATATATCATAATTCATAAAAATTGAAACTTTATCAGCAATTTTATTCTTCAGATTTCTTCTACCTTACTCTTATTTTCTCGAATTCTTGTTTTTTTGTTTGTTTGGTTTTTGTTTTTGTTTTTGTTTTTTTGAGACAGGGTTTCTCTGTATAGCCCTGGCTGTCCTGGAACTCACTCTGTAGACCAGGCTGGCCTCGAACTCAGAAATCCGCCTGCCTCTGCCTCCCAAGTGCTCGGATTAAAGGCGTGTGCCACCATGCCCAGCTTGGAATTCTAATTCCATATAAACCAAACCATTTAGTATTATCCCACAGCTGTTGAATGCTCTGGGTTTTTTCTCACTCCCCCAACTTGGAAGTTAAACATGGATGAGTTCAAATGACCTGACTTCATGGACACTGATTGATTCTTCTGCTGAATCCACGTTAGTAATAAACCTACCAAAGGAATTTCTCATATCTGATATTATGATTTTTTTAAAAAATTATTTGTTCATCTCTCATACACTACATCCCCAAATCAGTTTCCCCTCACTTCACTCCACCCCATTTCCAACAGCTACCCAGGACCATCCCTCCTCCATTTTCCTTCAGAAAAGAGCAAGCCCCCCAAGTGATATCAGCCAAACACTGCATAACACGTTATAATCTCAGTTTGGCTTTTCTTTATGGTTTTCATGTCTTTGCTCTAAACACTTAACTATGAATCCTCTCTCTCTCTTTTCCATATGTTTGTCCTAATCAGCTTCAACTATCAACTTGACACAGTTGAATACTTGAAACAACTTGACATAGAATCATCAGAAGAAATATCTACTGAAGGATTGTCTAAATCAGATTTGGCCTGTGGCCATGTCTGTGAGAAATTGTCTTGATTAATGATGAATGGGAGAGGTCCCAACCCACTGTGGGCAGCACCATCCCTAGGCATGTGGCCCTGAATATATGAGAAGGCTAGCTGAGTATAAGCCAGTGAGCAAATCAGAGATTGATCCAATGAGCATTATGCTTCCATGACTTCTACTTGAGTTCATGTCTTAATTTCCCATTATGATGGCTAAGTTGCTTTTAGTCAGTGTTTTATCACAGCAACAGAAAAGCAAACTTGGCTTTCGCTTACAATTATTTTATCAGTTATATTAACATTAGGATTAATGTAATTGTATAATTATAATGATCTGTTTAACATATGTAATTGGTTTATCTATTAACCATAACTATAAACTATAGTAATTTAAAGTCTTAACTATTCAGATATTTTATCTCTATATCTGGTTCTAATAAATAATTTACATTTGAAAATATTTTTTCTCTTGATTTTCAATGGCTTTCTTACTTTTGTTAGAATGTTGTACATCATATGTAAACAAATAGTAGGAGGCAAACAGTCTTATCCCGAGAAGTGGGACTATTCTATCAGGCTATTAGTGTGTAGAGTTTAGTTAGTTTAGACAGTAAAGCCTAAGTTTTGTTGTTATAGTTACCTTTGGTCCACCACACATTTCTAAAATTCAACATGAGCACTTCTGTGACCAGATGAGTTGAGGGTTTTTTCTCCTCAAACAATTCTCCAGCAGACACCAGCTAGAGAATTCAGTTCTGTCCTGACACTATCCTTTCATAGCTCACAGGTGGAGGATTTAGTCCTTCAAGACTACTTCCTCTTCACTCCAGTTAAAGCTAGTATACTTAAACTCGCTGCAAACCATAGTTCCTGTCCCTACCAGTCCCACCTTTGATATGATTTGTTCCTACAACTCATAGAAATAATTACATTTACTAGTTTAATATAAAGGACACACAAAAGGACAAATGAATAGGCAGACAAAGACATGATTAAGGCAAGGTGTGTTCAGTAACCAGTTCTTCAAACTCTGGGAGCTTAATTATGAAGCTGTCATTGATATTCTCATTGGCCATTAGCATCAGCTCAACCTTTCCCTCTTCTGTTCTACCTGACATTGGAGATGCATTTAAAAGTTCCAACCTATAATAACAAATTAGGCTCATTTAGCAAAATCATCCCCTATCCTAAGGTAACCCAAGAGCCCAGCAAATCACATTAGAAAGTCACCTTAAATGAAAGATGCCCCCATTACCCAAAAAAGAACCAGATGTTCCAATCACTCAGGAAACTCCAAAGGTCTTAGGAGGTCTGTGCAGGAAATACATGTATTTTACATATGTACATATATGTATGTATGTACACACACACACACATATATATATAGACACACATATATACCATAGCCAATATGGTATATGTTTTGCTCAATGTAATAGTTCAACAAATTATTAAGAATATTTGGAGAGCATTGTCCCAACTTTTAGAGCAGTTTACATTAATGCTACCACTTCAACTTTCATAAATAATTTCCTATTTCCTAGGAACTGTCTCAACAATTTAATTTTCTACTCATCAACTTATTCTTTCAGTAACTCTATAGATTACTGTAATTAAATACTCAAAAGTTGAATTAGTGTTGCAAGGACTAGTTTCAAGATACTGTGTGCAATTCTGACCTAATTTACATGTGACTAGGCAAATTAATCAAAATCTCTGTTTTGTTGCATTTTAAAATAGGGCTATTAATATAACCTTGCTAGAAAGATTGTATGCTAACAATGTCTAGTAGAGCAACGGTAGTGCAATATTTGAGATGCAAGATATACCTTCTTTTTTTTCGTTTGTTTGTTTGTTTGTTTTCAAGACAGGGTTTCTCTGTATAGCCCTGGCTGCCCTGGAACTCACTCTGTAGACCAGGCTGGCCTCGAACTCATAAATCCACCTGCCTCTGCCTCACAAGTGCTGGGATTCTTTTTTTTTTTTTTTCAAGTCTTTCACAATACAGTCTAAACTCAATGTTGCTGGCAGAATTAACTTTTTAAAACAATAATTTGTTAACATGTACCTCTGTTTTAAAAGTACATAGTAAAATCCAAATGCCTCAATATATTATGATTCTTTACATTTGGCTGTAAATACTATATCCTTAATGGGTTATTTTCGTTTGTTTATAAGTGTTTTTCCCATAAATATGTATGTGCACCGTTTTCATATCTTGTGCCCCAGTAAGTTAGAAGAAAGAGTCAGGTCCTTGGAAGTGAAGTTACAGACAGTTAGGAGCCACCACTTAGATACTAAGGACTAAACCCAGGTCTTCTGCAAGAACGATCAATGTTCTTTATTGCTAAGCCAACTCTTCAGCCTACAACTCCAGGTACTTTTTTAAAAAATAGTATCTATTTTTATTTATATGAGTCCAGGTATTTTTAAAGCCTCGTCTTCTTTATTTTTGAATCTATGTTTCTTCTGCTACAAATACCCTCCCCTCTCCTTTGTACACATTTTAAAAAAACTAGTCCTTCAAGAATCAATCTTTGAATTCTGTGTCTTTGCCACAGGAAACATCCCTACTTATCCCCTAATGTGCTGTGCGCACCGCCACCTTTACACCTTGCAGGCTGACTTGCACTCTTCTCCCCCTGCTAAACTGGAAACTCACTCCTTGGTTTAAACCCCAGGAAACACTCGCAGAGAGGAAGATTCTCAGTGCAGCTAGTTGAACTGACTTTTCTGAGTACTTCTAAACAAAATAGATTTTAACAAGAAATAAAAGAAACTTCTTATCAGTTTCAGGAGATTGACAATTACAAGCAAGCAATATATGGTTAGGACTGAACACACAATTCTGTTTTCTATTAAAAAAAAAGTTATTTTTAAAGGCTTTGAGGCAGCTTACTTAATGTTGTAATCTATTCTCTCCAGTGGCAGTACTATTAGTTTATTTCACTGGAATTCATGGAATACCTAGATTGTCACTTCCCAGGAGGCAGAGACCACATGCATATAATTTCTTTTTGAGACAAGATCTCACAATGTAGCCCCCGCTGGCCTGGCATTGGAGATCCTCCTGTTCAGCCTCTTGAGTACAGGGGTCCAGGGGTCACCTAAGGGTCATTCTCGTCCTCTGCCACACCCAGCAAGAATTCACTTTTTGCATAGCACCGCCCGTATGTAATCAAACTATGACACGATACTTGGCACAGCAATGATTTTATAATTTGTCACTGGAAATGCAATCATTTTCTGTGAAGTGGAAGTTATTTTAGTTTCTCAGTATGAATAAATAAGCCAGATAAATCATATTCCTCAAAGAACTCCCCCCCTCACCAAGGGTTTAAAAAGCTTTTTATGGAGTGTATCATACTGTAATTTATCTTTCGCATGTTAATTAGGGGGACATCAAAGGTCTTCTATGCCTTAATTATTATGTAAAAAAAATTAATGGAGAAGTTGGGATGGCACAACATGGCTGTAATCCCAGCACTTGGGAGGCTGAGGCAAGAGGATCAAGCATTAAAGTCTGCCTGCACTGCATAGTAAGACCTTGTCTCCAAAGATAAAGTTAATGAAGATGACAATGTTTAAAGAGTCAGTTGCATTATTATTATTGTTATTGTTATTATTATTATTATTTCAGATGATAGTGGTGGTGAATGTGATGGCGGCCTTGTTTTGGGGGGGGGGTCTCTGGTCAGTAACAGTAATAACAGCTGTGCACTTGGACAGTTCAGCAGTTGAGAATGTATGAGCATTCAGTAGAATGCCAGGGTGTGGTGGGTCAGGAAATGACAGAGGTTATCACCATTCAGAGTATCTCTGCTGCTTGTTAACATTTGCTTTCTCTCTTTTGGTTGTTAATATTGTAAGGTTTACTTCTCAGTATCATTTGGTAGCTTTTTTTTTGTTAGTGGTCAAATGAGTGAATCAACATCTCAAGATCCGTCCAAGCCTGACCAGGTTCCTGTCCTATGTTTGTTCTTAGCCATTTATGAGAGGGTTTGAGACTCAGTTCTTCAGAAGACCAAGATACAGTGTCTTACTGCAACACTTTAATATTTCTTTTTCCTTAAAATATTGTGTAGCAAGCTTTGATAGATATTTGGGGTTTAAAAATGTAGGATTCAAAATAACAGTTGGATCATAGTGACCTGCTTCTAGTTGGCTGTGCTTCTTAATTATAATGCTATTTGGGTATTATTATTGTTTTGTATTATTTGAGACAACGTTTTGCTATGTAGCTCCGGCTGGCTTAGAACTTAGCATGATCCTACTGTCTGAAGCATCCCAAGTGTGAGGATGCTATGCATATTCCACCCTACCCGGCTAACAGGTCTTTATAACTGTTGGAAGTTTTAAATATAGCTACTTTCTATCATTTTACTGAGGATTAAACTTACTCATGTGAATTATATTAAAATACATTTATATCTTATATATAAATAAAGATATAAATATATAATATAATTAAAATAGAAAACATTTAATATATCAGAACATTCAGTGTTAGCTGAGCTCCTAGGCCCTTCTTGAGAACATTTATGGATGCTGTTCCAATTTCAGGACAATGGAAAAGAAGACAGGGAACAGCAGCAGGACTCCTCAAAGGACAAAAAGGACAGAAAGGACGAAAAGAATGAAAAGGACTTAAAAGAAACAAAGGAGGAAAAGGACAAAAAGGAAGAAAAGAACAAAAAGGACAAAAAGAAGGAAAAGAACAAACAGGACAAAAAGGAGGAAGAGGACAAAAAAGAGGAAGAGGACAAAAAAGAGGAAGAGGACGAAAAGGAGGAAGAGGACAAAGAGGGCGAAAAGGAGGTAGAGCTCCCTGAGTAATCAGATAGCTGTATGACCGAGTAAGCCGCCTGCATAACTTCTTATGAAGAAGGAAAAATGTGGATGGTCAAAATGAGAGGGCAAGGGCAAAGTGCAAATCCAGGTTGATTATTAAGCTGATGGGTTTTCAGTTACAGGAAACTCACACAGGCAGGTAAATTATCTAAACAATGGCTGGCTGCTCTCTAACATCAGAGCAGCTGCTCCCCTCGTGGATGGAAGGAGCCTTTAGGGTGACTTCGTTATCATGCTGAAAATATAATCTCTACATTAATCACTTAGCTTTGCTTTTAAAAATGCAAGGTTACAAGGCAAAGAATACACTTTTAGAAGGAGGCAACTGAGATTAGTTAGTTACAGGGATTCAAACTAAGTTGACTAACACAATTTTTTTTAAAGATCCTATTATTACATACAGGAGCATTAAAAGTATTAAATCCCACAATGCCACCATTCTTCATAAAGTTAATCTTTAATTTGCTTTAACTCAGGTGAGAAGATGATTCTAGCACTTTTTGGAAGGTGGCTTTTTAAAGGTCAAATATAACTATGAGATGGCCTAAATTATGTTCATAGGAAGTATTGTATAATTCAGGAATCAACGTACCACTGGAATGGTATCTCAAGCGTATCATTTCATTGGCAATAAGATGTGTTTAGTTAATAGATTTGAAAATGTAAACGCAGGAAACTGACATGTGGTTTACCTCTTAGGAGTACAAAGGAATGTTTAGTAACTCCACAAAGTAACTCTCCTAATTGAAAGAAAGCCAATACAGCTTTAAGGAAAAGCAATTCATTTTGAAACTTTGTTTCTTTTCTCCTTTCATAGCCATCAACAAATCCACCAAGTGATGTTGATTCAGAAACTAGCAACCAAGTGACAGAAAAGGCAAAGGTTGATATGAAATTCCAAGGTACAGAAATAGCCTTTCTCCTGACACAACTGAATCTTAAAGTAACAAACAGGAAGGCATTTTTCAAGGTTTTTTTTTTTTATTTATTAATCATTTTATTTGTTTACATTTCAAATGTTATCCCCCTTCCCTGGTCTCCCCTCCACAAACGCTCCCATCCCCCTCCCTTTTGCCTCCAAGAGAGTGCTCCCCCACCCACTCACACACTCCCCGCTTCACCACTCTAGCATCCCCCTTCTCTGGGGCATCAAGCCTCCACAGGACCAAGCACCTCCCTTTCCACTGATGCCAGATGAAGCAGTCCTCTGCTACATAAATAAAGATCCTGAGAGGATCCTGTATACCTAATTTAAGCAGTAGGTAAAGATGATTTCCTTGCCCTCTACAAATACTTTTGAGGCATCTTCATGACTATTTATTCTCTGCTAATTAATTAAAGAGAATTTTTAACTAAGAGCTAAAAAGGTTTCTAGCAGGCAACCTATAAAAATGAAAACTTCTATGATCTGGTTTGCTTATTGTTTTTTTATCTTGTTTATGCTTGATGGTACATTTATTCTTTATAACCCAAAGCCACCCATAGTCCTATCCTTTACCAAAATTTCACATAATTATAAAGATTGGAAGTTTACAGGATCAAAAAGACAGCAAAGTATACAAGACATCCATTTCTTCCTCTATAGCCATTTCTAAATCCATATACTTTGTGAAATTCTGTACCAACAGAAATATTTTACAATATTTAACATTTAGAAATTTCATTATAAATCCCATCAATTCCAATTCCACCCAAACACTTGGATGTTTAAGTGTGTTTAGCTTGTTTAGGTTGAATTAAAATAGTAATTAAAAAGCAATTTTAATCTGTAAAATTGTGTAGTTGACAGTCATAACTTCCAAATGCTTTTCCGAATTGTTTTTCCTTTAGATGAATTAGGAGAAATTATTTACTATTTGGGTTTTTTTTTTTTTTTTTTTTTTTCGAGACAGGGTTTCTCTGTGTAGTCCTGGCTGTCCTGGAACTCACTATGTAGACCAGGCTGGCCTCGAACTCAGAAATCTGCCTCACAAGTGCTGGAATTAAAGGCTTGCGCCAGCACTGCCTAGCTATTATTTTTTCTTATTAATATACATTATGTATACCCTTAAAACTTTCCAACCTTCAGTTTGTCTTTCTATTTTCTATTTACTTTTATGTATGTGCATTTTCATTATTTAGTTATGTCTCTGTGTATAAGTGAACATGCAAGCAGGTACCAAGAAGGTATTGGAACCTCTGCAGCTGGAGGTACAGGTGACTGTGAGCCTCCCAATATGAGTGGTGGGAACTGAGTCTGGTCCTCTGCAGGGGCAGCAAGCTTTAGTTACTGCGGAGCACTTTATCCAGTTTCTGCCTCTTTTTTGTTTAAGTATTATAATGTGATTTTTATTTAATAACACATGTATCCTGGGAGCAACACTGACTACCCATGCAGGGCAATTTCACTCAAACAAAACTCTTTTTTAAAGTTATATTTTGAAATTAAATTGATAACAGGCAGATTTTCATAAGGCTTTTTCACACATCCTTGCTTTTGATTAATTCACTTATTAATCCTCTTCTTCTCCATTCCCTTGGCCCCATCTGTTCTCAATCCTTTAATTCTCAATATTCTTCTTTTTATTAAAAATTTAATTAATGTAATTTTCGATACAATATATTTTGATCGTACTTTTCTTCCACAAATTCTACCCACCAACACAACCCACACAACTTTATGTTCTCTCTCTAAAAACAAAAACAAAAAAGAAGAAACAAAAGCAGAACAACACACACAATGAAAATAAAAGTAAACAAAAGACCAATAAGACAAAAAAATGCCAAACAAAAAGTCCATCAAAGCACCATCAAGTTCATGTTGTGTTGGCAACTAGGCATGGGGCTGCCCTGCAATGTGGGTGATGTGCCCAGTGACTGTGCACTGGAGGAAACTCACTTCCTCTTTGCCAGTGAGTATCACTTGCAGTTAACTTCTTCCTGATGGATGGGGCCCCGTGTCCATTTCCCTGTCTCAGTATTGCAACCTCCTTGTTTGGCTTGAACCCATGCAGGTCCTGTGCACGCTGCCACCACCTCTGTGGGCTCACATGGGCATCAGTCAGCCCTGTTGTGCCTGGAAGATGCTGTTTCCTTGGAGTTGTCAATCACCTCTGGCCCTTCCACTCCTGCTTTCCTCAGTGTTGTTTCTACAGTTTCCAGCTTTATTTATTTACTTCTTTATGTAGTGTGTGTTGATGGTACACACGGGGAGGTCAGAGGGCAACTTGCAAATGTTCATTCTGTCCTCTCACCATGTGGACTCCAGCAGTAGGCTTCGGGCTGTCAGCTGTCAGGCTTGCCTGCAACTGCCTTTGCCTACCGAAGCTGTCTTAGCAGTCCCTCTATTTTGGCTAACTTTGAAAGCCTCTGGCAAGTCTTTACCTGTCCTTCTTCACCTGACAGTACTCCTGCACTGCCTGATTTTAACTTCCTCCTCCTTTCTCCCACCAGCAATAACCCAGAAGTACACTTTGTATTTCCCTTAATTACTTGAGCCAGCTTTAAACATTAACTTTTCATTTAAAACATGCCAGACAGGACTGTGAGCAAGGAACTTGATTATAAATTCAATGAAGTATTTAATTAGTTTGTGGACAAATTATACCTGCATGACTTCATATGTGCATTCTGCCAAGAAATTTATTGCTCCCCACCCCCTCCCCCCAAAAGTATAAATTGAGTCTCTGTCTACTTTCCTGTTCTGGAACTTTCTATTTCTTTTCTATGTGTAGTGGAAGAAAGTGTGTTCCATCCGTTGCTCTGTTTCTCTCAGCATGTGTGTATGGAAAACATCATGGTTGCTCTGTATGATATCAAACGAGACATGGTGCTCCATTTACTTGATAATCAGGTATATTTAGAATTTTTCTTAACATAAATATGTATATATATAATACTATACACACACACACATGCACATACACACATGAAGTGTGAAGAAAAGCTGTTATTACAGCTTCAATGTGTCAGAGGAAGTGTCACCTTCCTTGTTATATACTTGTCAAAATTATGCTATCTTGCCAACCAGCTACCAAAGTGCATTGAAACTCTTGTCTATGTACAGAAAATACTGTGGCTGAGTGCTATGTCAGTTCTTTATACCAGCCATTGTCTTTTTTGAGCTGTGAGACTAATTTTCATTTTAGAAATCCTTAAACATAACCTATCATTCCCCAGCTCTGTTCTTATTTCACAAGCCCAAAGATTAACAAAGCTCGGCAGGAAACTCCAAGTTCCTGCATCTACTGACTTTCAGCTCCAGTGCTGTTTGCTGGGATTGCTGGTCCTTTTTAAGCAATCACATCATGTTGAGAAATGCTGATAGCAAGGCCTGGGCAGCTGGGATTCAGAAGGGCCTGTGTTCAAAGAGCAGCACATAGCTTGTCAAGAACTGCCAGGCCAGTTTCAGCAAACCAGTAGCCAGCCCCAAGGATGTTAAGTTACCAAAAGAATCTGTTGAGGCTTATGATAATAGGGATTACTCAATTCCCACTTATATCCTTAACTAGATTCCACACGAAGTATGCCTAGCAATGAGCCATGCATTAAGTGCAGTAAATTCAATATGTTACGTTTGAAGTCTGGCCATTTCAAATTATGAACAAGGGATTCTTCCATGTGCCTTCCTAGAGTTGAAAGTATTCGTGCCTCAGTAATATATGAGCAGAACTTAATGCTAATAAACTCACCTAACAGCTTGGCCTTCATGCTGTCATTTTGGTAGCTTTACTCTTTTTTTCTTCTAGTTTTCCATTCTTTTGCAGTCATTTCCTTTTCTATATGTCTCTTGATCTCCCCCCCCCCTTCCCTATTTCTTAGTTCTTCTCTTCCTTCCCTAGTACTTTCTTTTACAGGGCAGGACACCAATGGTATCATAATACTGAATTAAGCAATGTAGTTCAATTTTTATTTGTTTGTTTTTGAGATAAGATCTTACTATGTAGCCCTGCTGGCCTGAAACTTACTATGTAGACCAAGCCAGCTTGGAACACAGAGATCTGCCTGCCTCTGCCTCACGAGTGGGATGCTCAGATTAAAGACATGTGCTACTACACCCAGAAATATCTTTTTAACCTTAAACAAGTTAGTGTATATGAATGACTTTTGCAAATTGTAAAGAATGATGTAAGTGTAGTGTATTGGCTATATATAAGATAGAAATATTCTTCATTTTCAAAAAATAATAAGAAATTAAAATTGCTTTAAAAAAGAAGTTGGCTAGTGGGTAAGAAGGTTTGAACATTGGTGTAAGAGCACTCTAATACTTCAAATAATACCCGGGACATAGTGGGAGATCAATCATCACTTACTGAGTGGCATGTAAGTGAAGCCATCAGTCTGTCTGGAAAGGAGTGCCAAAGCACAGACTACTGAAAACCCCATTTAAACTATATTCAATTAAGCTTCTAAGCTAACTTGCCCTTGGGGCACTTCCACAACTTGTGATCCTTGAATTCCAAAGTCATGCAGGGGAAAGGCAGCTTCAGATAGACTCCCGACTTATTGCCCCTCCCACTGCTGCGCCTCCCTTCTTTTTGATTTTTATGGCTCCAAAGGAGAAGTGTTTAACTAGGATTATTGCTTAGCAACCTAGAGTGGCCTACCACACTAGCAGGCTGGCAATGAATAGAGAGAACATTGTAACTTACTGGTGGGTTTATTAACAAGCCATTGTAGATGGCTATTAAGTTGCTGTATATCTGTAACACGACTCTAAAATCGAGCAAGAGAAAAGCAAGTACATTAAAGTCTGCAGACTTAAAACAATTGCTTTCATACTTTTCTAAAAAGTACATAAAGATAAAAGGATAAGGATTATATACTAATAAGTACTGTGAGTATTTTAGTTTTGTTTTCTGTTGCTGTGATAAGAATACCCTTATGAAAGAAGCTCGGGGTGAGGGGAATTTGGTGTCTCAGTCAGTCTCCAAGTCTGCAGAAATGTCCAGGTGGCGGCAAGAACTTGAAGCAGCCGGTCCCATCCTATTTACCCTGAAGAGCAGAGAGCAATGCAATTAATGAATGAGCTTCAGGGCTCATCTGGCCTTCTCCACCCATACAGTCTGGGATCACCATCAGGAATGAGCTGCCTGCAGTGAATAGGTCTTCCTTCCTCAGTTATACAATCCAGACAACAGCCCCATCCCCACAGGCATGCCCAGGGGTCAGAGCAGTTCTAGATTTTTTTCTGGTTGGCAGTGGACATTGACCATCACCGTGACAAAACAAAGTGGGGGCATCCCCTCCCCTCCCGCGCCGCCCCCACCCAGAGACCACTTTATTTGCAAATCCAACTGACAGATGAGAAAGCCATATGTGACCCCTCTACAACTTCCTCTGATTGGAATAAGTGATTTGGCCACAGAGGAAATAAAAGCCTGAAGAAGGTTCGTAAATACCATCTACCATTGGACCCAAGAGGGGCTGCAGGGCTTCCTCACGGACTGTTTCATTTTTCCCTTGGGAAAAAAAGATAAAATTTATTCTTCTCAGTATTGACTTTTCTGCAGCAAAGCCTTTTTCTTTTTCCTTTCTTTCTTTCTTTCTTTCTTTTTTTTTTTTTTTTTTTTTTTTTTTTTTGAGACAGGGTTTCTCTGTGTAGCTCTGACTGTCCTGGAACTCACTCTGTAGACCAGGCTGGCCTCGAACTCAGAAATCCGCCTGCCTCTGCCTCCCAAGTGCTGAGATTAAAGACACGCGCCACCACTGCCTGGTGGTTGGTGGTTTCTTGAAGATGGAATACTTGTACTTAAGACCTTATGTTTTGGGTACTTCCTGCTTTATAAAAAATAAATAAATAAATAAACCCAGGCTAGGGCGACTTATAAACAGCATAAATTTAACTTACAAGCAGCATAAATTTTTTATTTACAGTTATGGAGGCTGGAAAGTCTTAAGATCAAGCAAGATATAAACAGATTTGATGTCTACTTGAGGCCTCAGTCTTTGCTTCCAACATAGTACTTTGAATGCAATATCCTCCACAGGAGATGAGCACACTGGGCCCTCAAATGACAGAGGTGGTAGGGACAACAATGTGGCCTAGGTAGTTCTCGCTAGACCTTGTTACATATTTTTTTAAATGTATGTGTATGTGTGTTTGTGCCTGTGTGAGTCTGAATGTACCACACATGTACAGTCACCTGGGGAGACTAGAAAAGAGCACTGGGTACCCTGAAACTGGAATTACAGCCTGTGTGAGCTCTCCAATATGGATGCTGGGAACTGAACGTAAATCATTTGCAAGAACGATAAATGCTCTTAACTACTGAGCCATCTGTCCATCCCCAGTCTAGCCTGTTTGTAGGGTACTAACTCATCCTTGAGGGTAGCGTCTTCAGAAGACTTCCCAGAGACCCTACCTCATAGTACTATCATATTAAGTTCCATTAAATAGACTTTGCAGGGACACAAGCATTCATACTACAGCATCCTAGAATAACAATATCTGTAATAGAGGCTGGAGAGAGGGCTCAGAGGATAAAGTCACTTGCCATTAAGCCTGACAACCTGAATTACTTCTATAGAATACAAGCTGCAGAAAGAAAGAACTGAAAGTTGTTCTCTGACCTCCACACACAAACTACGACCATAGTACCCTCCAAACACACACAAAATAAATGCTTAGAAGTAAAAAAAAAAACAACAAAAACCAAACAAACAAAAAAAACAATCTTGGTGATATCCCTTAAAGAAACGTGTGTAGAAAGGGAGATACATGCAATAGTTTTTGTTTAGGATTATTTGTTACAAGAAAAAAAAAAACTGGAAACATCCAAATATCTAGCAAAATGAGAAAGGATAAATATACTGTGATATAATCAATACTAAATTGTTGTCCCACAGTGAAAAATCAAATGAAGTAGCTTATACCTATCAATGAAGATAACTTTTCTAATTATGACATCAAACATTAAAAGGCTTGATAGGGGGTAATATGAAACAATTACATAAAATTTAAAATGAGAACAATATATATCAGTTAGATATAATAAAACATATTAAAATAAAAGGAGATGGTAAGCATAAAATTTAGAATAGTATTTCTGTCAAGGTAAAAAGCATGAGAAGCTGAGACTAGATACATATATATTTAGTAAATCATTATCATCCTTGCAGGTCTGAATATTTCATAATAAAAAATAGGCTTTTACAACAGCCATTACTAGGAAATTACAGAGGCTCTGTATCTTGTCCTTTTATCTCAGCAACAGTATTTATTGAGAGTTCTTACTAATTAAAAATGTCTCAATGGCTACTTTTCAGTTATACTAAAAATTAATATAGAAAAAAACTTCAGATATGATTCTACTTTTGTATACATCCACAAAATAACAGAAGCAAAATGAAGTAGCATAGAAATGGGTACACACAATCCTATTCTGCTCAGTGGCTAATTATATTATTCTTCAGTGGCTAATATCTGAAAAGATCCCAAAGTACTTTATCTTCATGGCTATGTCAGAAGAACAAAACAAAACACACCTTAATATTACCATTAATTCTCCCAATCCAGTCAGCTCAGCAATCATGGGAACAGAAGAACATATCTGGTAGTTTATTGTTCAGAGTGTGAGCCAGCCGTATCCTGGGCCCCCAGGGTCAATTCAGTTCCACCAGAATAGAAACCTTATGAATCTATGTACTGATGTCATGAAAAAATGGGTTACTTTCATTCTCATTTCATTAGACTGCCAAAATTGTTTGGAAAACTAGATATATGTGTATTCTGCCCACCCTTATGGCAGTTATTTTATATTTTTTACTCTTTCACATCAATTCTAGGATCCCATTGGTCCTTCGTTTTAGCAGTATTTATTTTCTTCCATGGATGAAGGAGGCCGTTAGATGGAGTATCTCCCATTTACTGTGCCCTCTGAAATATCTTAGCTCATTCTACCTCTCTGACCCTCAGGATCTCATCTCCTTCCCGTGTCTTCTGTTTTTCTTTCAACTTTATCTCCTGCTTCTCATCTCTAATATAGTCATATGAAGAAAGGAAGGAAGGAAGGGGGAGGAGAAAATGAGGGAGGAAGGGGGATGGGAGAAAGGGACTGGAGCTGGATGGAGTTGGAGGTCCACCTCGTCTCAGAGATAAAGAGAGCAGAGAGTAGCAACAGAGAATTACTTAATAAAGGCTCTGAGTTGCTCGACTGACTCCTGATTGTGTCAATAGCAGGTGCTTTTATGGTTCAAATGATCATCCTCCGGCTTTTGTTTTGATGATGGTGTTCAGGTAAGCCATGTAAAAAGGATGTGAAACTATTTGAGGTTTTTATTGTTATTAACTCTATCCTAAAGTCACCAATTAAATTAGATTTCGAGTATTATGTATTTTAATTAAAAATTATGTGTATGTGTATCTGTGTGTGGACATGTGCACACGAGTGTAGGTGCCCCCAGGTGCCTAAGACATCTGATCCCTCTGGAGCAGTAGTTAACAGGTCCCTGGGAAATTTGTCCTGAGGACCCTCCAGGGTCTTCTGCAAGAGCAGTATAAACGAACGCTCAGCTTCCGTCACCTCTGCAGCACGACAGTCCTAGTACTTCTTACATGTATCTACTTTTTCCTTCTCAGCTGGTTCAACAAAGGACTCCCCTGCAGTTTCCAGTAATGTTATGCTTAAAAAGCCTGCAAAAGTGATTCTTGGTATAGACGAAAGTGATCTGAGGTCCAAAGTACAGCTGCCGTGGAAGAAAAATCTTAATTTGAGGATAGAGGAAAGAGCCCAGGCCACGCAACAGAAAATATTAGAGAATGATAAACTGAAGAAGGAACAGGAAAAGAAGGTTACAAAAAAGCTCCCTAGGGATGACTTGGCTAAAGAGTGGTTCAATCCTGAAAGCATGACACTGAATACCCGGGCGTACCTGCTGGACAAGCTTCTACCCACCTTGGTTCCCGGAGTGGAACAAATGCTGATGCAGGTGGAGAAGAAGAAGCTTTTGAGCCAAGCTGACATCCCAACCAAGTTTGATCCAATTAATTATTTGGGGGAATATTTAATGAGACACAACACCCATTATATCAAAGACCCAGGAATGTCTGGCTACCAGAGGGTGATGAGAGAGATCACAGAAGAACTGAAGATACGTGTCCCTGATACGATCAACAACAGGTACGGTCGGCTGTGCGCTCCACTGATGATCTTTCTCCTTACGCTGAGAACGTGGTCGAACAACAATGTGAATATAGACAGGACTTGAAAAAAAAAAGATTTTAGAGTTAGACAAGAGGCACTTGTTGGCTGGGGCGGGGTAGGGGGCGTGGCTCGCACTGGTAATCCTGGCACTTGAGAACTGAGGCTAATTCATTTTCCTTTTAATAATTCTAATGAGTGGAAATATTACATAATACACATCTTTCTTTTTTGAAATTAGTATGGGGGTGCACATACCCGTGGCACATGTTGGAGGTCAGAGGACAACTTTGGGGAGTCAGTTCACACTCACCCTTTATCTTTTGGAGGCAAAGTATCTTTGGTTTCTGTTGCTGGGCTATGTGCTTGCTCCAAGCAAATTCAAGGTTACATAGTAAGGCTCTGTAGTTTTCTACTATGATTTACATTTTTTTCAAAGCACTGCAAGGACTAACAAATTAAAATGAGTATATTTGTTTTGTTTTATTGAGACTGAGTTTTGTTTTGCAGTTTGCATCCGGGCTTAAATCCACTGTGTAGTCCAGGTTTGCCTCACTGAAATCTTTTTGCCTCTGCCTCCCAAGTGCTAGGATTATAGCCTACACCACGACACCCAGCCCGTTACTTGGATGTGGTTGTCATATTAGGACTTCAAGTGTATATCTATAGACTCTCTGTACTAGAGAGTAATCTAATTCAAAAGTTAAATATATATGTTTTAAAAAGTTGTAGAGTAAGCCAGACATGGTGAGCGTGCCTTTAGTCCTAGCACTTAGGAGGCAGAGGCAAGTGGATCTCTGTGAGTTCAATGCCAGCCTGGACTACAGAGTGAGTTCTAGGACAGCCATGGCTACATACTGAGACACTGTCTCAAAAAAAACAAAAGAAAAGTTACACAGTGGAAAGTTTTCTTTCTCTTGTCCCTCTGTCAATAGGTGTCAGCACCTATCTCTGCTGTAAATGACTGCTGTTTCATAAATCCTTAGAGGGATTATTTTTATGTATACATTTGCAAGTACAAATATGAATTCTCAGTTTGTTTCTATTATAAAAACATATGAGTTGGAAATAACCCCACATTTCCACTTATCTTTTGTTATGCAGCTAGATTTTAACTTTTATGGCCTCCCATTTTGAGTAAGTTGCTTATTAAAATATTCTTCTGATATTGTGGTTTTATTTTATTTTATTTTTTGAGACAGAGTCTCACTATGCAGTCCTGCTTAGCCTGGAACTTGCCATGTAAACCAAGCTAGCCTTGAACTCACAGAGATCCACCTGCCTCTGCCTCCAAAGGCTGGAGTTGAAGGCATGCACCATCACACCGATTACGATAATTTTTATGTTAAATGTTGATCCATTTGTAACTTATGCTAGTGTATTGTATAAGATGCAGACCCAGCGTTATCCTTTTATGAATGGCTTCTTAGCCATCCCACTGAGACCGACTGAAACAACCCCGTGCCCAGAGGGATGTCTTTAACAAGGCTGGGCATTTCTACTTGCCACCTTCTGTACCCATCACTGTGGCCTTGGAGTTTTTTGGGTTTTTTTTTTTTTTAAAGATTTATTTATTTACTTATTTAATGTAAGTACACTGTAGCTGTCTTCAGACACACCAGAAGAGGGCATCAGATCTCATTACAGGTGGTTGCGAGCCACCATGTGGTTGCTGGGATTTGAACTTCGGACCTTCGGAAGAGCAGTCGGCTGCTCTTACCCACTGAGCCATCTCACCAGCCCCTGGCCTTGGAGTTTTTATGTGCATAGGGAGCCACATTTCTTCTTTGATTTGCTACAAGTCATCACATAAGTTTTGTTCTATGACAAGGGTAGTCTTCTTTCATTACATTTGGGTGGGGGGCGGTCTGGAAGTAATCTGAAGAAATGAAAACTATTGATTTCTATATACTTTTGTTCTCTGTTGTCCTACTGAGTTCTCTTATCATAAAGTGAAATTGCTGTGTTGGCTTTTCTAGGGAAACAACTTTGCTGTTTCCAAACACTACTCTTCCTTTTTCGTTGTCAGTTTTTATGCCTCTGACTTCTTTCTCTTACTACTTGCATTGACTATGACCTCTAATTCAGGGGTGCACAGCGCGGCGGCGGCGGCAGTCACTCGTTCTTGTCTTTCTTGCTTTAGTAGACATGCTTCTGTATTTCTGCATCTCTTGCTTCACCACCAGCAACTTACTTCACATGTTCACTCTATTTGTATCTGAAATCAAATACTGTCTTAAAACAAAAATAATATGTAGGGCCCTAGATGAGGAGCTCTCAACAGTTGATGGCTTCTCGGAGTAGGAGAGACAGTTTTATTTTAATTTATTTACCCTTATTTTATGTAATTGGTGTTTTGCCTGCATGAATGTGTATGTGAGTGTCAGATCTTAGAGTTACAGATGTTTATGAGCTGCCACGTGGGTGCTGGGATTTGAACCAGATCCTCTGGAAGAACAGTCAGTGCCTTTAACTGCTGAGCCATCTCTCCTGTCCAGCCTCTGAGAAACAGTTTTCTTACGGATGTGGCCCCTGGCAGGTTAGCCATGGGGTGGTGGCACACCTGTGAGTATGGGTAGCACAAACTGGAATCAATGTGTTTTGTTAAAAAATATGAATAAAGAACACAAAATTGCTCTAGGGGGTGGTGGCCCACACCTTTAATCCCAGCACTTGGGAGGCAGAGGCAGAGGCAGGCAGATTTCTGAGTTCAAGGCCAGCCTGGTCTACAAAGTGAGTTCCAGGACAGCCAGGGCTACACAGAGAAACCCTGTGTCGGAAACAACAACAACAACAACAACAACGATGACGACAAAAAAAAAAACCACAAAATTGGTGAGGTGAGGGATAAATGTGATTAAAATACATTTTATACATGTATGAAATTCTTGAAGAATTAATGAAAATAGTATATTAATAATAATGTAGGAGCTGGGGATTACTTTAGAGGCAGAACATTTGTCTAATATGGACACCCTGGCCTCAACCTCCTGGATATTGGAATTATAGATGTGCACATTGGTGCCAGCTTTTGGATTTTTTTTTAAACTCTGAAAATTTGGGCTCCCAGTAACATTGACATAGTTATTGATTTGCTTTATCCTATAATTTATATAGTGTACTTTCAAAATAATAGTGACACAAACCTATGGCAATAAAAACTAGATCAATTTTTAGACTTATCTAAAGCTGTTTGTGTATTAAAGGAAGCCATACTCATACAGAAGAAAGCTGGGCATGGTGATGCATGTTTGCAATCAGCATTTGAGAAAGTAAGACAATAGGATCACTGCAAGTCTGAGGCTAGCCTGAGGTACATAGCTTGTTTTAGGAAGGACAGCCTGGGCTACAGAGTAAAACTTTGTCTCAAACAAAACATCAACAAAAACAAGCTCTGAAGAAACTAGGGTATGTTTGTTTGTTTCTTTTACCTGTATGAGTATTTTGCCTGTATGGGCACCACATGTATGCCTTGTGCCTACAGAGGTCAGAAGAGTATGTCAGATGCCCTGGATCTGAAGTTACATATGCTTGTGAACCATTTGGGATACTAGAAATCAAACCTGGGTTCTTAATCTCTGCTCCATTTTTCTAGCCCTGCAAATCAGGATTTAAAATCTTTTATTTACACCAAGGAAGACTTTTTACTTTGTTCACAATTTATTTTTAATTAGTGTACACAGTAGTTGGTTTCCCTGTGATCTTTTCACCCATTCCCATACCCCATTACTTGTTCCTCTTTCTTCTCCCTCCCCATTGTTTCTATTCCTCCTCTGAAACAGATAAAACCTTTTTTTTTTTTTGGGGGGGGGGGTTCGAGACAGAGTTTCTCTATATAGCCCTGGCTGTCCTGGAACTCACTTTGTAGACCAGGCTGGCCTCGAACTCAGAAATCCACCTGCCTCTGCCTCCCAAGTGCTGGGATTAAAGGCGTGCGCCACCACGCCCGGCTCAGATAAAACCTTTTTAAGCCATGACTCGAAATCATGAAAATATTGGCACAGTTGGTTACATAAACACTGAACTGTGTCTGCTTGGCAGATTGAGTCATGATTGCTCAGTGCTGCTGTTCTTGTACAAAAGCAGTGACAGACAACAGAGAAATGAGTCATCGTGACTGTGTGCCCTTGAAACTATTTATGGGTCATGAAATCCAGATTTCACATGCCACAAAATATTAGTATTCTTTTGATTAAAAAAAAAAAAAACCTCCTCAAATGTATCTACCAGCTTTCTAGCCACAAAAAGCCAACCTGTGAGTGGGTTTGGTTTGGTTTATTGAACCCTAATATAAATAATATTTATAAAGTCTCTCCAAGATCTAAAGAACAATATGCCTCAAAGTTCATAACCTCTCGCCAAACCTCCATATTTTCCTCTGTCTTCTGGTATGTAAACCTACACCAAAATCGATTAAGATACCTAAAATTCAGGCTGGAGAAATGGCACAGCGGTTAAGAGCACTGACTGCTCTTCCAGAGGTTCCTGAGTTCAATTCCCAGCAACCACATGGTGGCTCACAACCATCTGTAATGGGATCTGATGCCCTTTTTTGGAATGTCTGAAGGCAGCAACAGTATACTCACATACATGACATAAATAAATAAATCTTGAAAAAAAAAAGAAAGCTAAAATTATTTATGTCTTATTCAGGGTCTTCTCTATAGGGTAAACAATTAATTACATGTGTACATAAGAAATTTTATTATTTTATTTATTGGTAGTGCTTAGGTTGCAACCAACCCTGTACCTTAAGGACAAGCACTCTGCCACTGATCTACACACCTAAGCACTAATAATTTTTTAAAATTACATTATATAAAATTTTTAAAATGGATATATATATATATATATATATATCCCTGTGTAAGAGAACTCCTAGGTTTTACATGTGTGTTCTAGTTTGTTTTCTGTTGCTATGATAAAATTCTCTAACCAAAATCAACCTAGTGGGGAAAAAAGGGTTTCTTTGGCTTCTATTACTGGATCACAGTCTGCAATTGAAGAAAGTCAGAGCAGGGACGCAAACAGAAAGCAAAAGCACACACTATGGAGGAATGTGGCTTACTATCAGAAACTGCAGAGGAGCACTGCTCACTGGTTTGTTCAGTAGCTCATGCTTAGCTCCTTTTTTTATACACCCCAAAACAGCCTGCTTAGGGAATGGTGCCACCCTCAGTGAGCTGTGCCCTCCTGTATCACTTGGTAAGCATGATAATCCCATTGACCTCTCTGATGTAGACAACGCCTCAGTTGAAGCTTCTTTGAGATGATTCTAGGTTGTGTCGAGTTGACAACTGAAGATAACCAGTACAATGTGGAAGTGAAACTTCTTTTCAATAGAAAGAATGTTTTAGAAAGTGTGATTTTCTAACTTAAGACATCAAAATTATCGCAGGTGCTTGGTTAAAAGTAAAGACTCTATACACAAGGCCCTGGATTTCATACCCAGCACCACATGTCCCAAATGTTCGGATTCCTGCATTATTCCTCAGGTTTTTCTGAATCGGGTCCTCTGGGCATGTATTTAAAATAAATCCCACTGCAGGTTATTAGGCAAGAAGAAACCAAGTGAAGGGAGCTTTAGTACAAGTGAAAAGTTCCACCAGCATGCAGGAAGCAATGCCATTGGGTTTAATAAGTGCTTTAAAGAACACTTCTCTTCACCATCTGTTCTTATTGAGCAATGTGCTGGGTTGCATCTAACTCTATTCCCCCTTGAAAAGAAAAGAAAAAAACTTACAATTTGGGAATTGATGTTTAAGGCTGTAAGTTAAAAACTTGACAAGCCCTACCTCCTGTCAAAGACAAATGTAAACCTGATATAAAATTAGGCACTCGCCATTTATCAGAAGCTATACTGAGAAAGGAAAAATGGACAGACACACCAAGACCCTGGTCTAGGATCCTTTGTCAGCCAATGACATGGCACATGAAGACGAGCTTGTTTCACTGGTGTTTCTAGAGCTGGGAATTTGAATGTTTCAGGCCTTCTTGAGGTATAATAAGAGTCTTAGTTTCTTTATTTGTGTGCCTGTATGCACACACAAACGTACATACACTATGTATGTTCAGGTTGGAGGCCAGAAGAGTGTTGAATCCCATGGGACTACACGTTATAGGCAGGTATGAGCTGCCTGGCATAGGTTCTGAGAACCAAACCCCAGCCTTCTGCAAGGGCAGCAACACTCCTAACCCCTAAGTCATCTCTCCAGCCTTGCTTAGTTTCTACTGGAGAAACTGTAGGAATTCCATGCAAGAGTTAAAGTAACCACAGGCTTTGTCTGGATCACTAGGATTAGAACTTCATCTCCCTCTGGCAAAAGTCCAAAATCTGTTGTACGTTGACAAGGCCAGTGGCATACATTTGTAGCCTATTCACACAGCCCATGGATGCTTTCCAGCAGCACATCCTCCTCCCAATGCCCACTAACTTAACGCTTTTGGTACTCAGAGATCTTCATGAAGTTTAGTCCTGCTTTAAAATCCTTTGACCTCTGTCCTACGTTTCCTCAGTCCGTTACAGACTCCTGACAAAGTCCGGTCACTTTAGGAATGAACATTTTTTCCCTATTTTTCTTCATCAGAAGAAGGCAGAATGATTGTCGGTTTGTCCGGAGTTTAACAACACCAAAATGACTTTGAATTAAATTTTTATCTGTTTCCTTCCCAAGGGAAAAAAAAAAAAGGAGATTTACTCATCTCTGTTTCGTGTCTCACAACAACAGACTTAACAGTCCTTTATTTCTGTAGAATAATTTTTATGGTAGCAGCCATTCCCTTGAAAAACATAGCCTCTACTGTCTGTTGGTTTTACATACACAATATAATTTACAGCTTTTTATCAAGTGTCTGAAAGGTAGATCTAGAGCCCAGGTGGACTTTAATCTTCAAGCCTTGCATGCAAATTTGCAAGGCCATAAAGCAGGTTGGGCTCACACTGCTCGCTCCTCCCCCACTTCTTTTTTTTTTTTTTTTTGATTTTTAATATTTTTATTACATATTTTCCTCAATTACATTTCCAATGCTATCCCAAAAGTCCCCCATAGCGCCCCCCACTTCCCTACCCACCCATTCCCATTCTTTTGGCCCTGGCATTCCCCTATATTGGGGCATATAAAGTTTGCAAGTCCAATGGGCCTCTCTTTCCATTGATGGCCGACTAGGCCATCTTTCGATACATATGCAGCTAGAGACAAGAGCTCCGGGGTTCTGGTTAGTACATCATGTTGTTCCGACAATAGGGTTGCAGATCCCTTTAGCTCCTTGGGTACATTCTCTAGCTTCTCCATTGGGAGCCCTGTGATACATCCAATAGCTGACTGAACATCCACTCCTGTGTTTGCTAGGCCCCGGCATCGTCTCACAAGAGACAGCTATATTTGGGTCCTTTCAGCAAAATCTTGCTAGTGTATGCAATGGTGTCAGCGTTTAGAAGCTGATTATGGGATGGATCCCTGGATACGGCAGTCTCTAAATGGTCCATCCTTTCATCACAGCTACGAACTTTGTCTCTGTAACTCCTTCCCTGGGTGTTTTGTTCCCAATTCTAAGAAGGTGCACAGTGTCCACACTTTGGTCTTCATTCTTCTTGAGTTTCATGCGTTTAGCAAATTGTATCTTATATCTTGGGTATCCTAAGTTTTGGGCTAATATCCACTTATCAGTGAATACATATTGTGTGAGTTCTTTTGTGATTGTGTTACTTCACTCAAGATGATGCCCTCCAGGTCCATCCATTTGGCTAGGAATTTCATAAATTCATTCTTTTTAATAGCTGAGTAGTACTCCATTGTGTAAATGTACCATAATTTCTGTATCCATTCCTCTGTTGAGGGACATCTGGGTTCTTTCCAGCTTCTGGCTATTATAAATAGGGCTGCTATGAACATAGTGGAGCATGTGTCCTTTTTACCGGTTGGGACATCTTCTGGATATATGCCCAGGAGAGGTATTGCGGGATCCTCCGGTAGTACTATGTCCAATTTTCTGAGGAACCGCCAGACTGATTTCCAGAGTGGTTGTACAAGCTTGCAATCCCACCAACAATGGAGGAGTGTTCCTCTTTCTCCACATCCTCGCCAGCATCTGCTGTCACCTGAATTTTTGATCTTAGCCATTCTGACTGGTGTGACCTCCCCCACTTCTAATAGCTTTATTTTTCTTGTATCTTTTCCTTCTGATTCTGATCCCTCTAGTACTTGGGGATTTATATGTGAAAGTTACCATCCACTGTTTTATGTTGTACAAACACATGTGTATGTACAAACATGTAGATACACACATACACCCATACACTTGATAATGAAAAATAGTTGCCCTTAAAATAAGATTACCAGTTTTTAGTAGCCTGGGAGTTACACATATTTGTAAGTGTGTTAGAACTTGTAAAACTGGGCACCAACACAGTAAATTATACTGTATAACATTTTTAACTGAAGACATTTAAATAATAAAAGGGAAGCTTATTAATATTAGAATTTCAGATTATTTCCAATAGGCAGGGCCTATTACTCAATCAATCTCGACAGAAAGGATCCTAGGACACCTTTCCAAATAATCAGGAAATTAGATGTAAGAGTCCTGAGAGCCGGGCGTGCAGCTCACACCTGTAACCTAAGCACTTGGGAGGCCGAGCAAACAAAACCAACACTTGGGTCTTTTCATTATCTTTGCATTTGTTAATGATTTCATAGTCTGAAGGATCCCTGCTGTACTCTAAGGTATCTTGGGAGAGTTTTTCCAGTGAATTATGCATTACTAATTAATGATAGAACATGTATTCCATGAAGAGAAATAATCTTAAAAAGATATTCCAAATAATTCCTTTCTCTATTACAGTTACATGAGAGAGAAGAATAAGTCAGTACAAATGCTCAAACATTAGAGACACAAAAAACAAGTATAATTTTAAAGGGAGAGAGATGCAGGTCTTTATCTTACTTTATTTATTACAATTTTCTACAGATTAGCTCCTGTGCAATATTCAAGTAATTTATGCTGATCAAGTGCCAAAATCCATGTATATTTTCTACTGGAATGTGGTATGTGGAAAGGAGTCTAAGATTTAACTCACCGTACTTATATTTTACTTTTCACACAACAAAATGCCTTAGAACGTCCAATTCATCTTTACAACTTTACATCTTTACAAGCACTAGGACTTGGCAAGAGGAAGGCTGTGTTTCACCCTCAGTACAGGCTTTGCCAGGAGACTGGCTTCCCAAACAGCTGTCAGCTCACACTTCACACCAGCTGCCACCTCTTTACTGAGCCAAATCGAAACCACATAATGAGAGGAAATCCTGCAGGTGCTTCTCCACAGGTGATGTTAGTAATATTAGTCAGTTTGTCAACATGTATTGGAAAACAGATCTTATCAATCTGGTAAAAGCATATTTTACCAAAAGTAAGGATAATACTTCTAATGGTATTTGAATTCCTGTTATAGTGGTATTTACAAAGGGTTTTATCCAAACAATTCCTTTTCTTCTTTTTTTTTTTTTTACTTATAAACTCTTATAAACTATAGTTGGTTCATCATGAATTTATAAAATACATCCTATTATTACTTAAAAATTCAGCTGCATATAGGATAGGGATGTGGTTCAATTGGTAGAATGCTTGTATTTTGTTCACAAAACATACAAAAAAAATCAGCTACTTTTGGACTGTAAAATTGTAGTCTCCTTACATGATATCCCACTACTCCAAATCTCATCCTGCAGCCTGATGCTGAATGAGTCTTTGGCATAGAACATTCTAATTGTTAAAGAGACAGAAGTAGCCGGCAGTGGTGGTGCACGCCTTTAATCCCAGCACTTGGAGGCAGAAGCAGGTGGATTTCTGAGTTCCAGGACAGCCAGGGCTATACAGAGAAACCTTGTCTCACAAAACAAACAAACAAACAAACAAACAAAAAACAAAGAGACAGAAGTAGTCCAGAGTCAATTCCTCTCCAGCCAGAGCTGGCTTAATAATTGGTAGGGTGAGATGATCCTCGAGCCGAAACACCAAGAGCACCTAAGACCATCATAGAAACTCTTATGATTTTTCTACTTTATTTCATTGATTTATTTAAAACTATCCAGTAAGTGATATCCTCAAATGAACATAAGCTTTGCTTATGTATAGCAGGCACTCCGGCCTCTAAGGGATGAAGGCCAGAAATACAATTGCCTTGATTTTTAAATCTTTTGTCCTAGCTTGGTCCTGTACCATCAGACCAGACACTTTGTTATCTCACTCCAGCCCTGTGTAGGACATTCTTTTTCTGATGTCCTCTGCCTCTCTCTTACTCCTTTAGTAAAGTGGCTCAACCACCTCATATAGAAATAGGAAATCCGTACCACCAATGCCAGCTTCAAAACTTAGCCAATCTGTGTGGGAGGCACCCAGCATACAATGATAGCACTGTCCAGCCCAGCCAGAGAGGCTGCATTCTTTCTGCACACTCTCACTATTTCACAAATATTAACTCAGTATCCTCTTCTGGAATATGGAGCGCCAGCTTTTGTTATTTAACTATCTTAGTCCTTGTTCCTCTAGCTGGTTAATTTTGCCTTGTCCTCCAAGAATGACCTCTAGTACCACTTCCTCTGGACACCTGCTGAGACCTGGTCTAGATCACGGCTTCTTCTATTTTGGAAGCACTTACAGGATCATGTTACCTTTAAGCACTCTGAATTATTCACGTCCTTACACATTCTTTGAAGGCAAGTCAAATTTTTTTATTATCACAATATTATTAGAAACTTATTAGAAATGTGCCTGGTTGTCTTAGGGTTTCATTGCTGTGAAGAGACACTGTGACCATGGCAACTCTTATAAAGGAAATCATTTCATTGGGGCTGGCTTACAGTTTCAGAGGCCTACTACATTACTGTCATGATGGGAAGCATGGCAGCATGTGGGCAGACATAGTGTCCAGTTCCACATTTTAATCCCCAGGCAACAGAAGGGACTGTCTCACACTGGGCAGAGCCCACCCCCACAGTGACACACCTCCTCCAACAAGGCAACACCTACTCTTACAAGGCTACTCCTTCCTAAGACTGCCACTACCTAAGGCCAAGTATTCAAATACATGAGTCTTTGGAGCCATATCTATTCAAACCACCACATTCTATTCCCTGGCCCCCCATAAGCTTATAGCCATAAAATAATGCAAAAATGTGTCAGTCCAACTTCAAACTCTTCCATAGTCTATAACAGCCTCAAACTTGTCTAACAGTCCAAAGTTCAGTCTTTTCTGAAATTCACACAATCTCTTAACTGTAATCCCTTATAAAATCAAAATTAAAAAAAAAAAACAGATAATATACTTCCCACATACAACGGCATAAGATATACACTATTTCACAATAGAGGAAAGGCAGGATAAGATAGTGAGGAAATACTGGACCAAAGCAAGACCAAAAACCAGCTCAGCAAATTCCAAACTCTGCATCTCCACATCTAATGTCATGCTCTGCAGATCTCCAACTCCTTCCAGATTTGTTGACTGTAACACATTTCTTTCTCCTGGGCTGGTTCCACTCCCTGTTAGCAGCTTTCCTCAGCAGATATCTCTAACCTCTTAGGGTCTCCAAGGCAATCCAGGATTCACCTTCAGAGCTTCACCCAGTGACCTTTTACAGCTTCATACAATGGCTTTTCACAGTGGCTTCTCTGGGCCTCCATGCGGGGACACTTATGCCACATGCCTGGCCTCAGCAACTTTCCTTAGTCATGGAGGGAGATTCCTTAATCTCTTTCTTCTATTCCTGACTCTAAAGCCAGAACCATGTGGCAGAAGCTGCCAAGTTCTGCTGCTTGCTGAGGCTAGAACAAGGCCCCCTGTTCAATTACATCTTTCTGTTTTTATTGCTTAAGCTTGGATGTTCTGGAACTTGCTCAGTTGACCTAGATGGCCTTGAACTCAGATATCTGCATGCCTCTGTCTCCTCGGTGCTAGAATTAAAGGCATGGACTACCATGCCTGGACCTAAACTTTTTTTTAAATTCCTTTGCACTATAGATCTTTATAAACATTGCCACTATACTTCAAGGTCTGGACTAAAAAGGCTTGTGTCAATCCAGATCCAAAGCCTGTGTTAGTTAGGGTTTCATTGCTGTGAAGGGGCACCATGACCAAGACAGTTCTGATAATGGGAAGCATTTAATTGGAGCTGCTTATAATTTCAGAGGTTTAGTCCATTATCATAGTGGAAAGCATAGCAGCCTACAGGCAGACTTGGTGCTGAGATTTCTACATATTGTTTTCTGCTTTTACAGTGCTCCTTTCTTTTTGAAATTATTTATGGATCTAAGCATGGTGGATCACAATTATAATCACAATTATAACTGGGGAGGCTGAGGCAGGAGAATCACCATGAGCTTGTGTTCATAATTTTTTTTAGATCCATAAGATTATTAGGAAATAAGTCTTCATGCTTGATAACTGTAAGAAAGAGGGTAATATTATTTTCACACTTACCTTTAATTTGGAGTACTGAATATTTAATTTTGAAATCTCTAGAATTCATTATTAATATTTAATGAGAATATTATGATAGAGGTTTTGTTATCTTGTAAAAATTCCAAATCGGCCTGGTTAGTTGCACATCCAAATGCCACGGATGGGACGGAGAATGATGGGTTCAGTGATTAAGATTATTTATTGCTCTTACAGAGGACTGAAGTTCCTAGCACCAACCCAGTGGTTCATAACTATCTGTAATTCCAATTCCATGCCCTCTGCAGGCGTGGACCTATATAAGCAAGCAAAAATACTATAAAATACACATAAAATACTAATAAAAATTTTTAAAAATCTATCACTGACTAGCCAGTTACTTAAGGTTTTAAGTCATTATATATTACACAAGGAGCTTATTATTTATAGTTAGATATACGCTGAATAAAACAAGAGAAACTAAGAATTAAGTAATTATAATAACTTAGACACATGTCACAGGTGCATTTTGTAAAGTACCCATCATGGGGATAATAGAAACATGCTTAAGGACTGGCAAAAGTCTGGCTTAGCTTTAGGAAATTATGATCCCAGAGCCTGGAAGATGACAAGCACTAAACTATCACTTGCAAGCAAGGTATTACATGCTGTGAAGTATGCAGGAATGGCTTGTTGGAAGGTTTGGAGGTTATTAATTGC
The DNA here is from genome assembly GCF_978045245.1 of Mus caroli. NCBI lineage: Eukaryota > Metazoa > Chordata > Mammalia > Rodentia > Muridae > Mus > Mus caroli. Next base: position 45,505,375 of record NW_028227268.1, read on the forward strand.
TAGGAAGGCAAAAAGTCACCTCCACTGTGATGGTTATACTGATAAGAGCGAAAACTGCCACACTGGGTGGGGACACATGGAATTCATAGGTCTGTGCCATTCACACCAAGGTGGTATTTTAATGGTCAAGGAAGAATCTTCATTTAGATTGTTCTGGCTAGTTTTGTGTCATTTTAACACAAGCTAAAAGGAGAGAACCTCAATTGATAAAATGCCTCCATAAGGTCTAGCTGTAGGGTATTTTCTTAATTAGTGATTGATGGGGGCGTTTGTGTAGTGCTGGTGCTAGGTAGGAGCGAGCGCAGGGCTTTGTGCATGCTGGACAAGCGCTCTACCAACATCACTGCATCCTTAGTCAGCCCTAGTCTTTATTTATACTCTCTAATCAAGTTTGTACTGTTAATTCCGAACACTTGTTCATATGAAGGAAATGTTTGATTATTTAGTTCTTTTCTTTGTTTGAGACAGGGTCTTGCTACAAAGCCTAGGCTGGATGCAAACTCACAGCAATCCTCCTGCCTCAGCCTCCCAAATTCTGGGTACAAAGTGTATACAATCACACCTGACTTTATTATTTAGCTTTTATGTGTACCAATGTGTGTGTGTGCGCGCGTGTGCACGTGCGTCTGCAGAGACCAAAAGTCAATCTCAGGTTGTATTTCTTAGGCCTTGCCCACCTTTTTCAGACAGAGACTTTCACTGATGAGAAACTCACCAAGTAGGTGAGGCTAGCTGGCTAGCAAACCCCTGGAATCCACCCACTTTTGCCACCTCCCCAGTGCAAGGATCACAAGGGCATTCCCACACTGCTCACCTAACCTTGTCTTTTCTTCCTCGTCTTCTTCCTTCCTTTCCTCCTGCTTCTCCACCACCTCTACCTCCTCCTCTTCTTCCTTTTCCTCTGTTCTAACTCAGATCATCAAACTTGGAAAGCAAGCTCTTTGCCAACTGAGCTATCTTCCCATCCTGGGAGCTATACTTAGAATCCATTTGTAGGTTACATCTACTCTATACTACCCAAGTTACAGTGTTGGATGGTATAGAATTCTGTTGGTTGGTATAAGCATTCTCATAAAATAATACATGCAACAGAAATGTTATCCGTTCCCTGAAAGAATGACACGATCAATTTAAAATGCATTTGGATTATATTTGGAAGCTCATACACAGTGTCCCTGAAGCACAAAGCTAGATTTTCTTTCTAAATATGGGCATCATGGTGTAGGAGAATCTGATGTCTCAGCTGAGACCCAAAGCATGTGGGAGACCTAGTCAGGCAAAACGAGGGGGAAAACATTTTGAACAGATGAAAATGTGACAGGAAAGTAGCTCTGTGCGTCTATTTTTGTGTTTTATGAGAATCTGAAGACACTCAGTACTTACGATACTGTTGCAATCACTTGTGTGTTCTGCTGTCAGATGCTGAGCTTTATAATGGCAGAATACATAATAACTGCCCAATAGATGCTTATGTAATGAGTGAGCTCGGCTGACAGAGTGAATGAGTGGATGCATAATGAGAATGCCAGCAGTAAGACACCGGGGTAGAATAGGAAGCCATGCAGGGATGTAGATGGAAACGGGAGACATTCTGTACTGGGAGAAGAGAGAAAAGGGCAGTATGGGAAGAAAGAGGTGGGTGAGGAACAGCTGAAAGGCCCAGGAGGGTTGGCTGTGTGATGGGCACTTTAGAGGAACTTAGCCCTTCCTTCAAAACACTAATTACTCTGAGAAGTTCATGCAAGACTTCTTCTGCACTGCTAACCTGCTTCCCTGCTTCTGTTTTCAAACCTGAGAGTTTATTTTTGGAGGCTTCTATTCCTAGAGATTTACAGAGGTTTCACATGGGCATAAAGCACACCTTCCGTTCAGTACTTTCTTTTGGACTGTTAGAGGGATCTAATGTCCACATTCTCAGTGAAAGGGTTTTGGTTTTTTCCATCTCAAATCTGCAAGATTGCTTCAGTCTTTCCTCATTGAAAGATGAAAACCTATTCCAAATGTTGGACCTGCAAAGAAAAATTCACTTCACACAGCTGTTTTTATTATTCTGAGCCATGTGATTTGATTTCAGTCAACACAGTTTGGGGTTTGTTTTAAAGTTCTAACTGTGATGCTTAACATAGGGACAATTGAAGCCTCCATTCTCTCTGTTCTCAGCCTGGTGATGCGTCTCTGGCAGAGGACAATAGTTACTCTTGTACTCGGGACTTCAGCAGGGCTGCAGAAGCATCTGACTCCAGCTAGATTGCAGCAACAGGCTGAGATACGCTCCCAGGCATATTCCTCCAGTTTGGTCCAGAGCATTGGAATGACCTGGCGTGCTTCTTATAAGAACACTTCCCAGGCTTCTCTCGTAGTCTTGGGATCTCTGGATGACTAATTTGTCCAGAGAAGAAGAAGGCTAAAGCTTCAGAGTTCAGAGCAGATGTGTAGGGAGGCCTCGATGTGTATTCTTACTACTTCTTGTAAAAGGCAAACAAAGACAAAACAAAGCCTATAAAACAAAAGGCCAAGGACCTATAAACTGACTAATTATACTTGTATATATGTATAGGGTACAATGTAAAGTTAAGATTTATAAATAGGTAGCATAATTAAATCAAGCTAATTAACCTCTTTCACCTCAAATAATCATCAATCTTTATGGGGAGAACATTAGAAAGTTATACTCTTAGCAATTTTAAAATATGTATATTCTATTATAAACTATACTATTGTGCAATGGGAACTTTTAAAAACCTATTCTTCCTTCTAATTAATGTCTTTTGTTCCCTTTGGCCATTATCGCCTCTGTCACCACCATGGTACTCTCGATTTCTATAAGTTTGGTTCTTTTATACTTTACTATGTAACTAATAACTGCCAGGTTATTTTTCACATGCCAGGTTTATTTCACTTAGCCTAATTCTCCAGTTCTATTCATGCTTCACAAAGAGTGGAATTCTGGGTTTTTTTAAAAAGATGCATAATAATCTATTGCGCTTATAGGCCAATATTTTCTTTGTTCATTCAGAAGTGATTCTGTATTTGGCTACCATGAATTGTGTGGCAATTAAAATATGAATGCAAACTTCTTTTAACAAACCGATTTCAAGTCTTCTGGGGATATATCCAAAAGTAAGATTGCTGCATCTTTTTGGTAGTTACACGTCTATGTTTTTCAGATGTCGCCACAGTCTTTCATAATTACTGTGTTAGTTAACATCCCCACCAATACTTCTTAAATATATTGTTTACTTAGGTAAAAAGTGAAATAATAGTAGAAATTAGCCTAAGATGAGTGCTGAAGGAAGAAAGACAGCTCCAGGGTTTAAGTAAAGCCCTGGATTCTGCCATTGAACTATCTGAACCAAACTAAGGGTTCTTTTTTTTTTTTTTTTTTTTTTTCGAGACAGGGTTTCTTTGTATAGCCCTGGCTGTCCTGGGACTCACTTTGTAGACCAGGCTGGCCTTGAGCTCAGAAATCCACCTGCCTCTGCCTTCTGAGTGCTGGGATTAAAGGCGTGTGACACCACCGCCCGACCAAACCAAGGGTTCTTAGCATGCATTCTGTGTTCTCATACTCCAGAATAGCCAAGATGAAGGAGAAAGTGAAAGAGAAGAGAGAACAAAGAGAGTACATAAGCACAGTCAAAGTCAAGGTGGCCGGCATGAGAAAGCAGGCTCTGGAGGAGCAGTTCAACGAATGGGTTCTCAACCCCAAAGGGATGATTCCAATAGTCGTGGTAAGAGGGAGAGCACACGTGGAGGATGTGTGGGTGCGTGCTAAGAGGGAAGTGCTAGCATGTTAAGTGGAATGTCAGAGGCTTCCCTTGAAATCCCTCACCAACACCAAACTAAGCCAATTCTTGACCTGTTTACTCCATAGCTTATTGATTTCTTAAAATTTTTCTCTTGGATATGAGAAATAAAATACAAATCTGGCAAGATTTTTTAGCAATCTTGATTCTTATAAAGGTTTCTCACATAATCAGGTAGGAAGACAAACTTCAAGTTCAATACCAGCTTGATCTATGTATTGAGACGCTACCTGAACAACATACACACAACACTCTCTTTCTCTCTCTGTCTCTGTCACACACTCACACACACAGTGAACAAAATACATGACAAACACTTCACCAGTGATATGTAATATGCAAATGGAAAATCAACCTGTGAGACAATGCCAACATCACCTGCCATTAAAGGGTCGTAGATCAAGTTTTACTACTTTTATTCATTCCTTTGGTATGGGGATGGGGGTGTATGCACGCTCCAGTGGAGATCAGAGAACAGTTTGCGGGAGTCAGTTCTCCCCTTCCACCGTGTGGGTCCTAGGGATCAAACTCATGCCATCAGGCTTGGTGGCAAGCATCCTTACCCACTGAGCCATCCGACCAGGCTTAGGAATTTTGTGGATTAAACTAGAAATGAAACACTACTCCCCACTTATGATACTGATTACAGGCCAGAGCACTAACAGCCAGGGCTTTGAGGAGTTACAATAGTGCCAACACTCAGTCACTGCTACTGGGATGCAAAGAAGCACAACCACTGTGAAAGACTGTTTCTCATGAAACTGAACACAGTCTTGGAAGAAATAAGATTCGTAAGTCCAGCTGTGGGTAACATATGTGAGGTTTCTAAAGTAGTTATATCAGAGAAGCAAGCAGGACTGCAGCTACAAGGGAAAGTGGGGAGAAGGAGTCAGTCTTCAGTGGGTGTAGGGTTTTAAATTTGTGAAAAGAAAAATTCTAAGTATATGTAAATGTACTGGGCACACACACACACACACACACACACACACTCGTACTGTTTAAAAATAACTTAATGTCAGAACTTAGGAGACTGAGGCAGGAAGATTACTATAGGTTTGAGACCAACCTGGGCTACATTGTAAAACTCTTGTCTGTAGATCTGGAGAGATGGCGCAGCATCCAAAAGCACTCACTGGCTGCTCTTCCAGAGAGCCTTGATTCAGTTCCCTGAACCCAATGGTGCCTCACAACTGTCTGTAGCTCCAATTTCAGGGGATATGATGCCCTCTTCTAGCCTCTGAGGGCATCAGGTGCACATGTGATACATAGACATACATGCAGGCAAAACACACACACACATGAAAAGAAAAACACTCTTTTTTTTTTTTTTTTTTTTTTTTTTTTTTTGGTTTTTCGAGACAGGGTTTCTCTATATAGCCCTGGCTGTCCTGGAACTCACTCTGTAGACGAGGCTGGCCTTGAACTCAGAAATCCTCCTGCCTCTGCCTCCCGAGTGCTGGGATTAAAGGCGTGTGCCACCATGCCCGGCAAAAAAACCCTACTCTTTCTAAACAAAAACAATTAAGTTGGTAATTTTTGTGTTTCTTTTAAACACACAAACTAAACATACTTTTATAATGTACAATTCCACGATTGCACTCCTGGGTATTGATGTATGTAATTGCCCACACAGGGAAGTGACTTGGGTAGCCTGCATTAAATGGCTACAAATCAATTGGTGTGTCAAGCAGTCGAATGTCGGTGCTTACAGGGAGGGGATCAAGCCATGAGAGAGATGGAGGATGCTGCAAAGGTGGAGAATCCAAGCAGAAAAGACTGACTATTATGTGATTCCGATGACATGACATTCTAGAACAGGAAAAAGTATGGAAAAAGTAAAAAGATGGGGTTGCCATCAGGGAAAGGAAAATGAATAGGTGGAATGCAGGACTTTTATTTTTTAAAAAGTTAGCATTTAAGTAAAATGTTTTCATGGCATTTTCATATATGTGGAATATATGACACAAATATAAAATTATGTATAAAATAAATATAATATAAATTTCATATAAGATATATGATACAATATAAAATGCATGTAATGTATATTTATGCTTTGTTCTTAATTCACCCTCCTTTCCCAAAGCCCTCCCTCATGTCCTCCCCTTCCTCTCATCTAGTCAGTCTCCCTTTCTGCTTTCAAGTCCCACGTGCCCATGACAGCCTTCTGCACTATCTTTCCTCCCTTTAGATCTCTTGTTTGTCCCTTGTGGTCCCCACTCTACTTCGATGACATATTATATATATATATATATATTTGAAATCAAGGCTCCTCAAGTGAGGGAACACTCAATACTCAAAACCATCTTGAGTTCTACTCACTTTCCTGCAATGTGATTTAATGACTCTGTACTGCTGAATAGAATCCTATTGTGTACATGCCCAACACTCTCTTTATCCATTCCTATGTTGTTGAGCTTCGAAGCAGATTCTATTTCCTAGCTATTAAAATATGAAATATTTGAAGATAGTGAAACAACCCTATATAATACTACAGTGATAAATGCCACCATTATACGTTTGTCAAACCCCTAGAACATACAATACCAAAAGTTACGCCAGCTATGAACTGTGGGCTTTAGAAGAAATGACGCATCATTTGTAACAGATCTATAACTCTACAGCATCGGATATTAGTAGTCAGAGAGTGAGTGGTGTGTGTGTGTGTGCATGCATGCGTGCGTGTATTACACATGCCTGTGGCAGGGGTACTGGGTATTGTCTGTTCAGTTTAGCTTGAATCTAAAAATCCTCCATAGAAATTATAATCTATTTTTTCCTGGTATAAAGGGGGTTTATTGGGGCAGGGTGGGGGGAAGGGAAGGGATTGATGGCCTAAAGAAGGGGTAGAGACAGACATTCTGGGATAGAGCCATGAGGGCAGAGAAGGGAGACAGAGAAGGATAGAGAGGGGTGGGGAGAGAGAGAGAGAGAGAGAGAGAGAGAGGCCAGGAACACCTGGGAACAGAAAGAGGAAGCCTAAAATCTATTTTTTAAAAGGGGCCAAAATGAACTCTGCACATTTGTGTTTAGTAATTAGAGGATAAGGAAGTAAAGAGAATTCTCAGGCTTGCCTAGATAGTGGCAAAGGTGCCTTATCTCCATCACACTCACCATCAAAGGTTGCTAGGTAGTAAGTCCCTGGAGGGGACAAAATGGGATCATTCCCAGTGTCTCGTCCTCACGCAATAAGAACAGAAATCAATGAGGGCCCACATGAGAAAGTACAATGCTAAACTAAACAGAGATTCCATCACCTGGAACTTAGAGAGACTATACATGGCTTTTAATCTAAAAAACGAAATATGTGGTCATTGGGGAGTAATATGTTCTCTCCCTCCTTTCTCTGCAGATTCAGAACGTCCTTTATGATTTTTTTCAGAAGCCAGAGCTGCATCTTGGTAAATATAACTATTCATGTAGCATTTTTAGTTTTCAGGAAGGAGGCTGAAGTCATATAGTGTCATAGTTAGGGATTCCATGTAAACTTCTGTCTTAGGGTTTCCTTGCTGACACCATGACCAAGTCAACTTTTATAAGGACATTTAATTGGGGCTGGCTTAAAGGTTCAGAGGTTCAGTCAATTATCATCAAGGTGAGAACATGGCAGCATCCAGGCAGGCATCGTGCTGGAGGAGCCGAGAGTTCTACACCTTGATCCAACTGCGGCCATGAGAGGACTCTCAAAGCCCACCCCCATAGTGACACACGTCTTCCAACAAGGCCACACCTCCTAATAGTACTACTCCCTGGGCTAAGTATAGTCAAACCTCCACATAGAGTCATTATTAAGACCTATGTTGTTGGAGGTATTTAAAGATAATTTAGCCTCCCCTGTTCTTTCCACAGAAATAATTAACCATCCTGTTTCTTTAGTACAGCGCTCCCTTATATTACAAATATTGTGATTAACCCCTTTACTATCCTATGACATTCCCAGAAAAAATAATTTCAGAATTTAGAAGAAAAATATAGTGCCAAAATTAAAATAAAGGGAACATTGCTAGGCAGTGGTGGTGCACACCTTTAATCTTAGCAGAGATTTGGAGGCAGAGGCAGGCAGATCTCTGAATTTGAGGCCAGCCTGGTCTACATAGCAAGTTCCAGGAGAGCCAAGGCTACACAGAGAAAATACGCCTTAAAAGAAAGAAAGAAAAATAGGAAGGAAGGGAGGGAGGGAGGGAGGGAGGGAGGGAGGGAGGGAGGGAGGGAGGAAGGAAGGAAGGAAGGAAGGAAGGAAGGAAGGAAGGAAGGAAGGAAAAAAAGGAAGGGAGGGAGGGAAAAGATAAGAAGATATGTAAATAGAGGCATATAATTAAAATTTTATGTAGCTATGGTGAGAAAGATGTCTCAGTGGTTAAGTGTGATTGCTGGAAAATTGTAAGGCTTGTAGTTCAGCTCCTAGCACCCAGGTCTCGAGCCCGCTGACATGCAAACGGCTGTAACTCTAGGTCTGAGGGGGTCCAACACCCTTTTCTGGCCTCCAAAGCACACTTCCCCCACTTCATGTACTCAAAGAGACAAATAAATAGATAAAAGATCTTTAAAAAGTTATATGCACTCTATATTTGGTTACAATGTCACTAGAAGAAATAATGAATATTCAGACCTTTTTAACCTACTTTTAATGAATAGTTGGATATAAGAAAAGTAAGATCCTATCTAAGTAACTATCTTCCTTGTATTTGACATTTTAAAATAAAGGCAAAAAGAAGTTATATATATTCATATGGGTATCTACATATACATCAATGTGTGTGTGTGTGTGTATATATATATATATATATATAGTGTATATATGTTCTATATATATGTATTGATGTATATATGTAATATAGTATATATATATGTGCTGTTTTCATGACTGGGGCATGACAAATGCAGACTTACATAGATGTGCTGCATACAAGTTCACATTAAAATTGCAATGTCATTTTCTATATATAACACAATTTCTGAAATGGTGGACAACTACTGGTTAAGTGCCAGAATAAATTTTACATTCAACCCTCACTCAAAGAGTTCACAGTAGTTATATTCTCAGAAAAATTCAATAGCAAAGTGAGTGGCCAGCTGTCTAGCTCAGTTGTAGACCATGCACTCCCTAAGCATGCACAAAGACCTAGGCTCAACAACAGACAATAACAAACTGTTCTCTGTAATTGCATATAAAATAAGCTTTAAATTCAAAATTATTATAAGTAAACTTTTCACCTTTTTCAATGTCTGACAGGAGGGGGAAGCCTTTGTTGCATAGAAATTGTGGGAATTCTATCTCTGCACCAGCTTCCCCCCACACACTTAAACAACAAAAGCTCTCCCACAGATTTCTACTGTGCGCACCAGGACGAGAGAACAGCTCCATAGGCTTTAGTGCATTTATTTGAGACTCAGCCAAGAGAAATCTAACCTGTAACATAAGAAGTAGAGCATAGAGTCTCAATCCTGGGATTCGTGTCATCATTTTTGCTTTATTTTGTCTCTTTGAGGCAGGGTCTCACTATGCTAGCTGCTGCTGCTGGCCTGGCACTCTTTGTGTAAACCACCCCAACTGGCCTGATACTCACAGAGATCCTCCTGTCTCTGCCTCCCAGCTTAACACACTGGTTTTTGTTTGTTTGTTTTATCATTTGTGTTTAGTGAGAATATTTTTAGTTCTGTCCTTGCTCCCTTCTCCCCGTTTTTTTGAGACAGTCCTTCTGCATAGCTATCTCTGACTGTCCTGGAGCTCACTCTGTAGACCAGGCTGGCCTCAAACTCAGAGATCCATCTGCCTCTGCCTCCTGCGGATTGGAATTAAAGGTGTGAGCTGTCACCACATCCAGCCCTTTCCTTGCTTTTAAAAATAAGGTATGCTTCTTAGCATCTTGTTTGCTCCTTCCTGAACATGATTTGGGCCTTCCTGACAACACCTTCCTCCTGCCCTCACTCAGCCTGGTTAAAAACTAAGTCTTCCCCTTAGCTCTGCCTCCACTTTGTTTCAGAGATTTTTTTTTTTTTTTTGTTTTGTTTTGTTTTGTTTTTCGAGACAGGGTTTCTCTGTGTAGTCCTGCCTGTCCTGGAACTCACTCTACAGACCAGGCTGGCCTCAAACTCAGAAATCCTCCTGCTTCTGCCTCCCAAGTGCTGGGATTAAAGGCGTGAGCCACCACTGCCTGGCTTGTTTCCAAGATTCTTTGCAATGACTTGCTCATTTGTTTTGGGTGAGAGTGAGTAAGGGGTGAGTTAAGAAACTTCTTTAGGACCCTGATAATAATTAGAGAAATTCTAATCCGTTACCTCCCAGACGGATGAGTGACCAAGCCCACTCGGTCAGTCAACTGGTTCTCCAGCACAGGAGCGAGGATTAAAAAGAAAAAAGACAATTATAGCATAACCCCAGCCAGTTCGGAGGCTGAGGCAGGTTTGTTTTTTCCCCAGTCCGCTTTTATACCATTCTAATTACATGCAAGGATTAAGGGCAAGTAGTACAATGAGGAACAAGCAAGACAATAATCAAAGTCCCATGATCATTCCTGTAATCCCTGTTACTAAGGGCCCATCAGGTTGATCAAGATATCTGAGCCTACTTCCCAGTCCTAGACCAAAGTCACATTCATGCCTGAAGCCTACTTCTTTGTTCCACCCTAAAATCAGATTCTTGCCTGAACTTACTTCCTTGTCATCCCACCATCCCCTAAGGTCAAATTCCTGCCTGAAGCCCATTTTCTTGTCCTTGGCCAAAGTCAGATTCCTGCCAAGAGCCCCTCAAAGGCTTTTCATAGATGAGTTCTCCCTGCTTTCCCTTTTCTACATCATATTTATTTATTTATTTATTTATTTATTTATTTATTGTCTATATCATTCAGCATCTGTTGAGCCCTCTCTTGGTTCCAGACACCACGGGCAGTAAAAAACACAAAGGAAATCCTGATGGGATCCTTCCCCTTAGGTTGTTCAGTGTCCAGCTCTTGCTGGTAGAAACCAGTCTAGTCTGCACAATTTCCCGGAAGTGGAAGGTCTCTTGTGACCATAAGTGGTACCTCCTGCTGCCAGTTACAGAATTCAAGAGTACCTGAAGAATCTTCCCTATGCCCTTGTCCCAGTCCACAGTAGGTGGAGCTGCTGTATGAAGCAGGAGAGGGAGTAGTGCCTTAGTTCTTTCAGCATAAAAACTGTGTCTGTCTCCTGGCAAGATCAACATAAACTATGTAATTATCATATTAAATGGAACTTTTTGGGTTCATTTTTTTCTGGAGCTGAGGACCAAACCCAGGACCCTGTGCTCACTAGACAGGTCTTCTACCTCTGTGCTGAGTCCCTAGACTCTAAAGCGGAGGGTTAAGCATTTCCCGTTGCTACTCACCCCCATCCAGGAGACTGTTTGATGGACTCTTGGCATCTTCATTTCTTGGTTTTTGTGCACATTAAGTGTTGTTTTCTGTGTTTGCCTTTTAGCTTTCTCATCTCCTGACACACTGCTCATATACCCTGGATTTTCTTATTCTAACCCATGACTCTAGTTGACAACTCTCAATTCCAATCTGTCCCCCTGAGCTCCCGATCTTCCATGGAAAGCCTGAAATGATTGGTAAGAAAGGAAAGTTGCTGATGAAAATGATGATAATTATTACAACAAAATAAATGACCTATGTGTCAGCACTTATATGTGTAGTAGGAAATGCATGGAAGGTTCCAGAAAAGATGACAGGCTCTGGAGTCAGGGGGAAGATGCTCATCTCCACACACCATTTATGATGTCACCCCACATAACAGTTTTCTGAGATGGTGAATAACCTTCATATTATTTACATCTTTTACTAAAAGACTATATCCACATGGTGTTTGTTAATTTTGGAGACATTAAAGACAAAGAAACTTTAAGCTGGAATTGGGGGTGGGGGCACATCTCTAATCCTAGCACTCAGTGGGCAGAGGCAGGTAGATGTCTGTGGGGTTAAGGCCAGTTAGGGATATGTAGAGAGACCCATCTTTAAAAATAAAGTAAAAAGTAATCTAGCTCTTAACAAAAAAAGGACACATTTTAAAGAGAAGTTTACAGAGCGAGCGGCATTGGTTTAGCTCTCCTGGTATAAATACTCTCATAAACCTACAGTGGTCTTATTTTTGGTCATTTATATTATTATGCATATCTTTTGTACTTTATTTCAACCTAGTAATTAAAAATTTATGTTCATTCTTTTTAATATAGAGGTTTCTTGGTTAAATAAAGCCAGAAAAAAACCCTTGATACCAACTGGGATGTCACCCAACTATAAATTATTCACCATAACTATGGATAGATATTAGTTGAGAATAATTTTATGTTCTATGTTATAAGTATAAAATATGAATTTATTACATCTAGACTAATTCGCAAAAAACTTTTATTCTAAAACTAGAATCACGTTGCAAAGATCTGGTTATCATGAAATCGGTGGATCTAGGATTGACCCAACAGCAGTTTGTACAAGTAAGGAGCTACGTTATTAATGATTGTATCAAATTATTCTGTCAGTTTCAACCAGCCTTGGGTAGATGTCACATATACAGCATCTGAGGATTAGATCAAATTAAAGAATAAACCCTTATCATTCTAAGATACATACTTCAAAATATTTAACCACTCTGAAATTGGGCTAAAATTTTCAAATAGCTCCTTTATTTTCTTTAAATTTATGACATTCATGATACAAAAAATATGGAAAAACTTCTACTGGCACCTTCTGATAAGCTCAAGAAAAAAACCTCATCATTTTATGTTCAGTGAAATCTGATTATACAAATACAGTGAGATCTGAGATTCAAGGTCTACATGGTATTATCAAACCTGAGGAAGGATGATTCTACTGTAATGGAATAATGAAAGAAGCCATTTTGTTAGGCAGGTATCCTGTCTGCTACAGCCTGCTTTTGTGTGTTGCTTCCTCTCCTCCTCCAGTTTTTCTGTAACGAGTCCAGGAGTTAGTTTAGCTTTCTTGTTTCCTCTCATACACTTTTCCTCCACTGAAGGTGACAGCCATGCAGTAGATAGAGTTTTTGTGTGAAGGATTTCTTACATCCTTTCTGGAATAGTTCTTGTCTAGATCATATGCCAATGAGATACACTACTCAAAAACCCAGAGAACAGTATTGGGTAGTTTGGAGGAGCCAGAAGAAATGACTCAGCAAGTCAGGGAGAGGCAAACCTGAAGACCTGAGGCTGACCCCAGGAACCCAGAAGATGGCAGGAAAGGACCTACTCTGAGAATGATTCTCTGCCCTCTAGACACTTGCATGCCTGAGGGGGAAAAGCTCAGAAAAGGGAAGGCCTTTTCTCTTTAACGTAATTATAGATATAACTTACATTTCTTTGCAAAAATTCTCAGTGCTGCTTGCCTATCTGTCTTAGTAGTTTCTCTACAAATAAGCAATTTAGAAGATGCTCTTATTTTTAATTATAAAAGTAATATGAATTTTAACCAAATATGAAGTATATCTAACTAAGAAAGTAATATGGGCTTATTTTAGAACATTACAAACAAAAAGGTAAAGAGAAAAATGTTAAGTCTGTAATTCTATTACCAGCTTATATCCACTGTTAACACCGTGATATGGTTGTTCCTCAGATCATAATATCAAGTCACATTTTGACTCCTTTGGCTAGTCCAAACCTTTCTTGGTTTTAAATTCTTGCTTCTTTCTGTTCTTACTGGCCTTTTGGAAGGCCGTTGGTGAGGCAAAAGGAAGCCCAAAAGAGTCAGCACCATGCAGGTGCTGAGGTCCTGTGGTCCCCAGGCAGCCTGCCACCTTCCTTTCAGCTCTCATGGTCAGAATTAAAGCTTGTTGTAAACCAAACGGATCTAGAGGTTTTAGTTGTAAGTAAGTTAGAGAAACAGGGAAAAGCGCTCCTTCCCATCCTGGTCCCTAAACCATCTTAATGGCAGTGTAATGCTTTGCTACGTGGTTATGTTTACTTAGTCATCTCTTTATTGATGGACAGTTACTTTCTCATACTCCTAATAAAACTATACAATACCTGCATATAAATCTGTATTTACAGTTTAAAACTGTCTCTCATCCTCTCAATGTATATGTTAGTCCCTGACCCTTAAACTTTAGGGCCTAAAGTGGGTATATTAAAAAAATATTCAGAGCTAGGAGTGAAGTAGAACCAGTGCTTTATAACAAGTTCTCTCATTCTCTCTCTGTCTCTCTCTGTCTCTGTCTCTGTCTCTGTCTCTCTCTCTCTCTCTCTCTCTGGAAAAGGGGCACACACATGTGTGGTTGTGGGCATGTACACTATGGAAAATCAATGTGAAGACAGAGCAAGAAGGTAGCCATCTGCAATCCAAGGAAGAGACATTATCCAACGTCAACTCTTTGAACCTTCAATTCAGACAGTGCAGTCTCTAGAACTAGGAGGACATCCGTTCAGTAGCCAGAAATGTCTAGTCTAACTGTTACTCGAGCCTGACAGAGCACCAGTCATTTGTTTAGAATGGATTCCCAGAAGTGGAACTGGCTAGGTCAAAGAAAGAAGAGCTGAAAGCTTTGGGTACCAGCTGTCACGTTGTGCTGTTGATTGCTTTGATTTAGTCTCCCACCAGCAATGCACAAGAGCTCTCCTCCTACTTGAGCCCAGTCAGTCAGCGCTGCTAGGAATGAGAAGCCTACAATTTGATTAGTTTTCTTCTTTCAGTGCTTGAGATTGCACATGCTGGGCAGTCACTGCCTCTGAGCTATGTTCCCTGAGCCTCACTTTTTTTTTTTTAACAGGTTAAATATTTTCATGTTAAAACACTTTATTGTGTGACCTAGTCATTTGTATTTTTTCTAATATGAACAAGCTATGTCAGCAACATGCGCACGTTTGTGTCTTTTCACATTTAATGTGTGATGCCATGAATTCAAAGACACTTCAATTTCTTTTACCTTAATTCCCCAGATATTACTGCTTTCTCTTGGTAGACACAGTCATTGGCAATAGTAGATTCTTTTATTCCAATCTTAATAACTATTGCTAATAGTAGTTCAACAGTATTAACAGTTTCTAAGAGTATTAAAGTATAATGTTCTTTACATGAGAGAAAAAGGCAGAGACAGAGAGAGAGAGACACAGAGAGAGAGAGAGACAGACAGACAGACAGACAGACAGACAGACAGACAGAGAGGGACAGAGAGAGAGAGACAGAGACAGAGACAGAGACAGGGGGAAGCATTATAGGAGGCTTCAAATGGGTAAAGAGTCCACAGAGAGACCATACCGAAGGCAGCTGATTCAGACTCAAGGACCTGTCTTTGGAGAGGTCAGATAAGCTTTATGAACTGCAGGTGCAGAGTTGTCAAATGCTGCAGGGTGGGGGAAGGGAGGGCAGTTTTAGGGTCAGTTTGAACCAATCTGCTTGTCCCTAGCAGGAGAAACTTCACTTGAGCTGGAGCCCAGGTCACAGGTAAACACACTGCTGTGGCCATTTTTCCGGATGGGAAAAATGACTTTAATAGTACCAAGGGTGGGGGGGGTGGTTGCGTCATCCTTTGGGCTGGAGTATTTAATAAGTGCATAAGTCTGTGTTTCTGATATGGTTTTGATATCCCCATGCATCCGGGTGTTCCTGACTTAAACTCGAAGTTCATAGGTTGTTATACTTTATTGTATAAAGAGGTTGCTTAGCAGGCTGTGCCTTGTGGTTTGTGCTATGGTTGTTCACTTGCACAAACAAGATGTGAGTCATTCTACCTCAGCGTTTGCGCTGAAGACGGAAGAAGCTGCTCTTTTAAAAAATGGGATCACTTAGGACAAGCCCCAGCTTGAAACAAGTAGAAACAAATATGGACACGAGCCCAGTCTCCATATTTGTCCTACCTTTTGATGTTTACTTTAAGTTAGAATTATAAATGCTCATTATGTATTGTTGGCACTGTGTATGATCGCCAAGTCTAAGTGCTTTTCAAATTTCCTCAACTTTTTTGTCTTTTATTATTACTATTTTGGGGGTTGTTTTGTTTTATTTGAGACAGGGGTTCTCTGTGTAGTCCTGGGTGTCCTGGAATGCACCCTGATGACCAGGCTGGCCTTAGAGATCTGCTTGCCTCTGCTTCCCAAATTCTGGGATTAAAAGTGTGTGCCACCATGACCAGCTCAAATTTCCTCAATTAAAAAAAAAGTAAAGCTAGTCTCCACCTTGGAAACATTTGTGTTAATTTTTGTGCAAACGAATCAGGTCATTTAAAGGTGCTTCTTGTTGCTCCTGCGCTGACAGGGAGCTCTCAAGATCTGCACGGTCGTCGCTCTCAGGTGTTTTTATTTTTATGATGAGCTTGAAAATAATTTTAACAATTAACATAAAGAATCTAACTTGGTTTTCCTTCTAAAACGATAGCCAAATATACAGCTCCTTATCGAACAAACTTTTCTGTTACAAGTAGCCAATTTTCCGAGTGAGAAAAGAAAAAATCTGAATCATGGTTTGTCTCCAGAGGAAAAGGAAACATTTTACAGAATTTGATAGAAATGTTAACACCCACATAAATTCACGTTTTCCAGAAACAGGAGTGTTCTCTGACATGAAACTCCCTAAGAGTATGTGGTTTTTAATACATCACTTAGTCTTCCTTTACTATGAGACAAGTAAAAGCAGGAGGACAGCACAGTAACAAGAAGGACAACAAGTCTTTTCTATTTTAACAAACTCGGCTAGAAATAGCACATGACAATTTGGGAATAAAAATTTCTAATCACTCCCAGAATTACTAGAGAATCAAATGAATAAGGATTTGGGTGGCGACAGTAAGACAGTGTGTGTGTGTGTGTGTGTGTGTGTGTGTGTGTGTGTGTGATGGTCTGGTAGTGACAACTACCTTCTCATCTTTTTAGCTCTTTGGAGATGAAATTTAACCTTACAAACTGAAATGATTAGTTAATTCTTGTTCACTGGAGAGTGAATTTATTCTAAGGCCCCTATTTTACCATTGCTAAAGTAGCATTATTGGAATTTTAAAAATAATATTTATTATTTTTTATGTATGAATGTTTGTCTGCTTGTATGTGTGCCTGATGCCCTAGAGGCCAGAAGAGGGTGACAGATCCTATGAAACGAGAGTCACAGAAGGCTGTGAGGTGCCATGTGGGAGCTAAGAACAGGAAACCCAGCCCTCTGCAAGAGAACAAGTGCTCAGAGTCACCAAGGTTTCTGCCAAATCCTCAAAAAAATTTTGAAAACACTATCATCAAAACAATATTGTAAATATGACCCCTACTTACTTGAGAGGGAGAGGGTAAGGATTTAACAATGTCCTCTTAAATGTAGCCTCTCAGCTGAGCATGGTGGTGCATGCCTGCAGTCTTGGTATTTGAGAGGCTGAGGCAGAGGAATTGTGAATTAGAGGCCAGTCTGGGCTATGGAGTAAGACCATGTATTTAAGAAGAAAAAAAAAAAAAAAGCCCAAACAACCAGTCTTTCCAATTTTAAGATGAATAGTCTTTTTGCTTTTTAAAAATAAGACACACTTGACACTCATTGTGTGCTTTTGATAAACCCCCTTTCTAATTCCCAAAATGTTTTAAAATCAGAACCTTGTCCATCTCAGGGTCTGTGGCTTTTCATAGACAGGGTGTGGTGCTATATCTGTTTTATAAACAAATCACCTAATATAGAATGACAAAACATATTAAGAGGATTGATAAAGGAAGAGCAGAAAAATGAAATAAGTGGACAGGTTTCAACATTAAACATTAAAAACCCAGATTAAAATTATTTTTCATATGTCTAAATGATAAAATATAACATTTTTAAAGTTTACAATTTATAAAGGTGATAGCACTCTCTTAAATCTTATGGCAGCACGTTGCAAGAGAATATATAAAAGAGAAATATATTAGAAATATAAAGATAAATGAGCAAAATCACACAATAATTATGGAGCTATTAAAAGCCACGACTACACAGAGAAACCCTGTCTCGAAAAGCCAAAAAAAAAAAAAAAAAAAAAAAAAAGCTTCAATGGTAAGAACTTTGTTAGGATTTAATTCACACATTATTTCTTTCTTATTGTTGCTAAAACAAATTACTATGAAGTTAGTTTCTGAAAACAACATAAGTTTATTCTCTTACAGACCTGGAGATCAGAAATCCAAGATCAGCAATACGGGTCACAGTCGGGTGTTGGCAGGGCTGTAACCCCTCTGGTGGGTCATCTGCCCCTTCCAATCACAGGGCTGAAGTCCAAGAGAGGGTTGCCTCCGGCTTCTGGTCACTAGTGGGTGTTATACTCACAAGCATTACCAACCTCTGCCTCTATAGTGATATTGCCTCCTCCTCCTCCCTGGCTGAGAAAACCCACTTTCATACAGACACGTGTGATTGCGTTTAGGGTTTACCTGCATAATTCAGGATAGTTTCCCTGTGCCCAAACCGTAGTTTAGTCACATACACAAGTATTCCTTTTCTGCGTAAGGTGTCATGTACAGACTCTGGGTCCTAATGGTTATTCCAGGCCATTATCCAGCCCACTGTACAATACCTTATGCCCCTTTGAAGGTATACAATTGAATGTATTTTAATATATCTTCAAAATGGAGTAACTGTCTTAAAAATCCACGTTAGAATACTTTCTTCACTGAATAAAGAAGCCCCATGCCGGGTAATGGTCACTCACTCCCCCTTGTCTTCCAAACCACAGGCCATTGGCGGCCACTAAGGTACTTTCTGTCTCGGTAGTTTTGACTCTTTGGGATATAGTCTATAAATGGAAACACCCAATGTGATTTTTGGCTTCTTACACTTATGATGTCATGTAGGTTCACCCATTTCAGCATGCTGCTTTTTTTTTTTTTTTTTTTTATTGCCGATGACATTCCTCTGTGTGGGCATACGCCTTTTATTTCTCCAGTCAGCAGTTGGTGAACATTTGGGTTGGTCTCACTTTTTGATCACTGTGAGTAAATCCTCCCATTAACATTTGTGTATGCATTTTACACGGACACATGTTTCCATTTTTCTTGAGTGTCTGTCTACAGAGGAATTTCTGGGCTACATAGTCAGTGTTTCTAGAAGCTTCCAGACTGTTTCCCACTTTCCGTTCCCAGCAGCAGCAAGATGACTCCCAGTGCTCCACACCCTTGCTAATGTTTGCTATTGTTAGTCTTTAAAACTTGTTACTACATTTATCTGTTTTTGTGCCCCAGCACGTGTGTGGAGGCCAGAGGTCAACACTGAGTGTCTTCCCTGGACTCTGTCCACCTTATTTTCTATGACTGGACCTGGAGCTCACTGATTGGCTAGGCTGCCTGTCCATCCAGCTCCATAGCCTGTCTGCCCCCACAGCACTAAGGTTACAGGCACATGCCACCATTACACTCAGCTTTTTGAGTGTGAGAAATGGGAGGAGGGGGGTGTCAGAGCTCCTTATCATTATGCAACAAGCATGTTATGAACTGAACCATGTCCTCAACTCCTTATGTCTAATTTTATGGAGTACTGGAAAATGTGTACTCAGATGAGAAATTATAAGATGAGATATCCAGCTATTTTGTTGATTTCTTGCCACATTTTAGGCATTATTCTATGTGCTGTTATCATGGATTAAAGTTGCAGAAAAGTCACAAAGGTATAAAAGTCTGGAAAATACATTTTTTTCTATATGGCATGAGATATTTATTTTATAAATATATAAAGTTAAGATTCAGAGATAAAGGGTGAGAGGGGAGCAAGGGGCCTTTAATGTTATTTCATTATTAAAAGATCTTGTGATTACAAGGCATATCTGCCCCTGACAGCACCTCTCTTCCATTTCAAAGAAGGTGATAGGCATCAATACCTCCATGTGCAGTTATTTCAATTGTGGCAAGCTAGCCTAATTTTATCTGTAGACAGAATGCTGTCCAAAAAGGACAAGTGGACATGGGATAGTTGATTGCTTTATTCTGCCAAGACAGAGTAATCTAGTCCTTCATAATTCCTGCTTCACTTAAGGTCTGTCAGATGGTCTGGGCCAGAGGGCTGAAGATAGATGCTCCAACCTTGTAAGGAATGTTGGGAACTGTTCAGGCAGTCAGCTGTCTCTGCCAATTGTTTTAAGTTTTAAAAGCTGTGTTCCTGTACTTCTTGCATACACAAATATTTATTCCTTTTTAAATCTCTGATGGGATTGAAGACTAGATATTGTCTCACAATTAAACTTACATTGTTTAGCATTAAAGAAGGTGTTCTAAATTTTAAAAGATAGATTTTAGATGAAAGTACAAGTTAAAGCCAAAGATGACTTAGGAACAGAATTGTAAACTCATTAAGTTAAGATAGATGATGAAATACTTTCTCTAAAATGCCAAATATAATGGACTGGACATTATAGGTATATATCATACCTTGTAATTTGCATAATTGTCATAATTGTATTTGTAGTAGTAATATTTTAATCTGCTCTAAACTCCCCAGCAGGTGCACATGCACTTCTTGCTGCTGCCCCAATGTTATGGATTCATGAATGAAAGGCACTCACACACACATGCACGCGCACGCACACACACACACACACACACAGAGCCTTTTATTTTAATATGCCTTAAACAATGGCTGAGCACTTCCAAAACCTCCCCACAGCTAACACTCTGTCCCCTCCTGAATTATAACTTACTAAAACCTATATTCCACTTTGGCCACCACAGGCCCAGGCCTGCAGCCCTCCTGGGCCATGATTTCTGACTCTTACATGTTGGCAGTGTCTCTGTATCTCTGTTCTGCAGTTCCCAGGCCAGGACCTTCTCCTTCCCCAACAATGGAAATTCTCCTCCTCCCTCATGTTCCTTGCCTGGGAACCTCAAAGTCCCACCTTTCTCTTCCTGCCCAACCATTGACCACTGGCAACTTTATTTGCCAATTAGAGCAACTGGGGGCAGGGACTTGAAGTATCTTACATACAAACTCTTGTGTAATTTGGGAACCCATAATGCAAGCATTAAATCAAATCCACATTTTTTTCTATATAGCATGAGATATTTACTTATAAATATATAAGGATAAGACTCAGAGATGAATGGTGAGAGGGGAGCAGTAGCTTGGGCCCCATCAACTACAAAGCTCTGCAGAATGCTAATGAGTTTACGAGGCGTTCATCAGCCTTACATCATCTTCTCCTTTTTTTGCTGGGTTAGCCTGTTAACATTAGTTTTTCTAACATGTCTGAACATCTCTTCCTAAACTCAAACATACACAATCAGACACGTTAATTATAGAAAACACTTACCTGGGTCAAACCCAAGAAAATGTTTCTTAAGCTAAGCCAACCCAGACCCTATCTCAACAAAGAAAAACTTGCATGAAATATTTAATATCTTCATCAACAACTCACTGGGCCATCCTGTGTGGCACAGAGATAGCATCCTGAGCATTTGCTGTCTTGCTTTTGAGATGAGGTCTCACCATACAGCCCAAGCTCTCCTTGAACTCGATCCTCTTACCTCAGCTTCCTATGTTAGTGGCTTTCTAGGCACGTGCCACTGCACCTGGCTTTTCACATGCTTTTCAAGAGGTTTCCTTTACAGCTATCTTATTAGCACCCACTTATGAAACTGGAAGAAAATATAATATTAATATTGGGCTTAAAGACAAGATAGCAGCTACAAGTGTGGCCCAGTGGAGGCACCATGCCATCTGATTGCCCTGTGATCCTGGATATGTTTGGAGAAAATGCAGTCCTGAGTCATAAGATGAGAGATCACAGAAAGGGAGAGACTAAAGCCCACAGATGCTTCTCTGTCTTTACCATTCTCCTATGTATCTATTCTCTGATGGATAAATAAGCAGTAATGGCCTCTTCATTGAGTACAATCTACTCACTTTTTAATCCTGTTTGTTCTAGTAAATAACAGTTCAAAACAACCATTTGAGAATATTTTCTTCTTGTTCCTCAGCTGTTAGGTGCAGCACAGAAATGCATTATGAGAATATTCTGTCATAATAAAGTAAGAATATTTGTATGTACAACTGGGAGTTTATGCCTCTTGTGTGTGCAGTTATATGGCTGTGTGCATATGCTTTTCTTCTGTTCTTATAAGACATGGTCAATTCTCTAATTATTCTATTTAGAGGTGAATTTGTAGTTAAGTGGGTGACTGGTTGGTAATCTTTATGTTATATGACTGACACATATCACAATTAGACTATGCTCACTCAGTAAACCCATAGGTTATAAATCCAGGTTTAATTCTTGATTCAGTAGAAACCCCACACCAAAAAAATTCACATGGCTTTAGTATTTATTCCCAAATACTAAATAGACTATAGAGTGATATTTTTATCATGAACCAATATATTTTCAATATTAAAGGATTGATCCATAATATAAAAGTTTGAATCATAAAATAGTTTTACATTATGAGTAATTTAGAAAAATGCCTAATAATTAAGCAAAAAGTCACTAGTGCTAAAGGATAAGATCTTAAGCTACTGAACTAATTAGGGCCAATTCCCCCACATCATCCAGCTCAGAGGTTCTCGGGTGTTAGCAAACCTATGTCCCCTCTAGGGCTTGTCAAAACCCAGACTGATCTCAACCCCAGGATTTCTGATGCAGTAGGTCAAGGGCAGAGCTCCAAACTGTACTCTCAACACACTCTCAGGCAATGCTGGTGGTGTATGGACCATACTTTGAAAATCACTGGTCTCATTCATCTCTCTTAAGTATATATATATTGTCAATTGAAAGGACTGACTTCCTGTTCTATAAGGAAAATGCTATTCACTGATTTCTTAAGCACTTGAAGAGTAAACAAGAAAAATGACTATAAAATTATGGCAGAGAATACCCAGATTCTGTGCACACGGTGTATACATTCCTGTGACCTCACCATGTCCCTCTGAGATAGCTGTTACCATGACACCCATTTTGCAAGTGAAATAGCAGGGAAACTAAGCTCAGAACCTAGACAAAATTTTAACCCTTTATGCTGCTCTGTTTCTCTGGGTATTACATAGGAAACTTAATTGTGCTCATTGATCCACCAGGAATCATGATAACTGGTGGCTAAGGATGTATCTCAGTTGGTTGCCTACCATGCCCCAGCATAGCATAACCCAGGCATGACAAGACATGGCAACTGTAATCTCAGCAGTCAGGAAGAGGAGAAAGAGCTTCAGAAGTGTAAGACGATTCTTGTCCTCACTGGAGTCTGCGGCCAGGCTGAAGATGAGTCCTTGCCTCCAAACACACAAGCAACCTTTTTTGCGAGTTGAATAATAGCTTATGATATGTTCACATGGCTACACATATGTCTTTTTAAAAAGTTAATGTGTGTATTCGCTGGTGTCTCCATCTGTGTGACTATAAACACACGTGTGTAAGTTTCCTCAGATGTCAGAAGAGGGTATCAGATCCCTAGGAACTGGAGCTACAGGCATTTATGAGCCATCTAATGTGGCTTCTGGGGTTCAAATTCTTGTCCTCATGATTAAGCAGCAAATGCATTTGAATGCTGAGTCATCGCTCCAGCTCCAAACATGTCTTTTGCACACTACATTAAGGAGAAGATGAGCAGTCACCTTACATGAGTGCTTGTATTGGGCTAGAGAGATGGCTCGGAGTTTAAGGGTGCTTGTTTGATCCCAAGCTTCCACATGGTGGCTCACAACTATTTGTAACTCCAGTTCCAGGTGAGCTGATGTCCTCTTCTGACCTCCAAGAGCATCAGGCATCCATGTGGTCCACAGACACGCGTGCAGGCAAAACATTTACACACGCAATATAAAAATAAAGAAATTTAAACGTGCCCATGAACATGCAAAAACATGTTCTATTTAAAACAAATGACTGGTGTTTAGTAGCAAATTACAAAAATGGAACTTTCTTCACATCCATGTTAATTATGTAACAATTGCAAGAACTAGAAATCAACTTGGTAGGACTGAAAATGAAATGTGCGCGTTCCAAGGGCCTTAGGAACAGACCAGAACATCCAGGTTGTTTTTCTCTGCGTTCTCTTTAAGTTTAATTTCATGGTGTCTCTTCAGACACTAGAGAAGGAACTAAGATGAGCCTGCCAAGTGCCACGCACATGAAAGCACTGTGGTGAGCAAACAATGTGGAAACATTTTGCAGCTGATATCATTCATATCCATGGACAGGAAACCATAGAGAAGGTCAAAATTAAGAGCATGGTTCTAAGTCATCGTTTACCCCGCTTTCTTCTGCAGTACATTTCTTCATACATCACAGACTTGAAAAGCGAAGTCTTTGAGGAATTCCTTAAACACCTGTGCCACAGCGCAGAAGAATTCCGGGAGATCATACTAACTGACATGCGGAGGCAGATGTTTGCAGAACTCTTCCTACACTGCGACAGTGGGAAGGTAGGTGAAACACCGCAAACTCCCTCTGCTCCTCACAGTTTGATGTGAGGGACCAGCCTTGATGTGGTGCTTGTTGGTGATGTTCTAAATTTCGAAAACATCGAGTTTGATAATGGTGGCCTACTGACCACTATTTGATAATGAAATTGGTGACTAAGGGGGAAAAGAAATACAGAGCGTACAGTCTACGCCTTTAAACTCTAAAACCTGACTTACCAGCCACTTTCTCAAATTGCTAGAAAGTTTTCTAGCTCCTATTCTAGAAAACTTTTGTTTGTACCTGTCTTCTTATTGAATGGGCCCACCCTGTGCACACCTTGAGTGACGTTGCTTTTCAGCACTTTCAGCTTGTTGTAGGTCTATCTCTTGTGTGTGAGAGTGCCACCAGAGGCCAGAGAGGGCTTAGTGCTTGGAGCTGGAGTGGCAGGCATCTGGAATTCTATTTGGGTGCTAGGATATGAACTTTGGTTCTCATGGTTGAGCAGCCAGTGAACTCAACCGGCCACTTATGCTAGATCAAAAGTGTTTCTAAGAATGATGTTTGGAGGAGAGTTGCGAGCCAGGGTATCAAATGGACCTGCCACAGTAGATTCAAATGTAACCAAAATACGTTTAATAAGCCTTCTGTTTGTTTGTTTATTTGTACCCATGCTCTGTAAGTGTCTTTTTAATGCAATAATGTCTAACTTTAAAACATTTCCAAACATTCTCATACCCACTGGTCACCATCCCCCTCCTCTACACCGAGAGTTACAACAAAATGTCATGTTACTATATAAAAAGCAACGACAACTCAAAGTGGATGCCAGCTGTAATGTCAGTAGGTCCAGCCTCTCAGTGTATCCCCTGAACTACAACTCCTCTATGCATCTTCCCCCACAGCCCCCCACCACATCAAGAAAAGAGCATCTTTACAAACCTTAGATATATGCTGTTGGCATTGACCTTACATCTTACAGACTGAAAGCAAAATGCCAAGGACAGTTTTGGGTACCTTCTCACACCAAAAGCCAACTGTGGTGTAAGAACACAAAACGCCTTTGTATTGACTTCATTTATTTTAAAACGTTATTTCATTTTATATGTATGCTTGTTTTTGTCTGCATGTGTACATGTGTACTACATGTGTGCAGTACCTGAGGAGGCCAGAAGAGGGCGGTGGGATTTCTCCAATTGGAATTACAGGAAGTTGTGAGCCTCCAGGTGGATGCTAGGAACTGAACCCAAGTCCTCTACTAGAGCAACAAGTGTTCTGTGACAGTTTGAAAAAGGCATTTGACTCTGGGCATTTCAATACTTGATTCCAGTTGGTGGTGCTGTTTGGAGAGGTTGCAGCCATGCTGCAGGAAATATGTCGTGGGCAGGCTTTGAGGTAAAAAAGCCTCTCCTCCTCCCACTTTGATCTCTCAGATTCATGGGTGGCTGAGGTGTCACTTCTCAGCTTCATGAACTCTCAGCATAAGCTACCTGACGCTAGGTATCATGCCTACCACCTACAAACATGTTGTCCGCACCATTATGGATTCTAACTCTCTAGAACATAAGCCCAAGTAAACCCTTCTAGAGTTATTTCATCCTGGTATTTTAGCACAGCAGCAGCAGAAAAGCCACTAACACATGCTTTTAACCCCTGATCCATCTCTCCAGCCTTCTACTTTTCATTTTAAAATGTTAATATATACAACTTATTCAGCTTCTAGGTGTCCAAAGACTGCCTCCTTTGGACAGCTGTAAAACACTAACACCTTGAGAAACTATAGTATGAACAGGATGTAATTTTATAATTAAAGCAAATGAAAGCAGTGGTCAGAACTCAAAAGAGATATGTCAAATCTGGGTGTGGTGGCATGCCTTTAATCCCAGCACTCAGGAGGCAGAGGCACACAAATCTCTGAGTGCAGGGCCAGCCTGGGCTACAGAGCATGTTCCAGGACAGCCAGGGCTACACTGAGAAACTCTGTGTTGAAAAAAAAAACATTAAAAATAGAGAAGCCAATCATAGTGGAATATGCTTGCATGTGCGCATGTGCACCACATGTGTGCAGTGTCTGAGGAGTTGGGCAAGTTGCACAGGCAGTTCCTGGGGTGTTCTGGTCAAGAGCCTAGTCTACTCCAAGTTCCAGACTAGTTGCAGAAGGCTAGACTGTCCTCTGGCCTCCACATATATGCATATATGCCTGCAGATACAAACGAGAGATAAGAAGAGACAGAGAGCGGGAGAGAGTCAGAGATAGAGATCGATACAGATTGGGGTTTCTCCTGAGGGTAGCCATGAAAGAGAAGCTATGTGATGCCGTGAGTGTCTTTTGTGATGTACTCCTAATAAAGGAGCCAATTGCTTTTCTGAGGGCTCATGTAATAATGTATGTGTCTGTGATGGCTGTGTGGAGGTACGCATGCACACTCCTTGGTGAACATGTGGAGGCCAGAGGAGAACGTCCTTTCACCACGTGGATTCCAGGGATTGAGCTCAGGTTGGCAGCCTTGGTAACGCATTGAGACATCTTGCTGGCCACTATAGCTTGCTTGCTTGCTTGCTTGCTTATTTATTTATTTATTTATTTATTTATTTATTTATTTATTTATTTATGTTTTTCAAGACTTGTTTTTTTTATAGCTCCAGATTTTCTGGAACTCACTATATATAGACCAGGTTGACCTTGAACTCAGAAATCCACCTGTCTCTGCCTCCTTGAGTGCTGGGATTAAAGGCATGTACCAATATATTCAGCTTTATAGACCCTTTAACGAACATATATGATACCAGGCATGATCAAAAAATTTAAAAATCTCTCTATGTTTCTTTCTTTCTATACAAAGTCTCATTATTATGGACCAGGCTGTACTGGCATTTGCTGTACAATCATAGCAGGACTTGAACTTGTGATCCTCCCATCCCCACCTCCTGTGTGTTGAGACTGCAAGTATGGATCACCACAACCCCCTGAGAACAAAAGTAATTCTCAAAAATGAATTGAGATGTTGCAATCTAGTTTCTCAGATCCCTGCTAATTTAACTCAACAGGAATAAAGTCTTTGAAGTCCACAATGCCTATTTGTCTTACGTACACTTCTCTGAACAGTGCCTCTTTGACAGAGCTTGCCGGGTGATTGTGGCATCATGATTTTATTTCCAGGTAAAATGCCTAGAAGGCAACTACTCTTTTGGCCAATTAATTTAACAGCAACTCTAGTGCCATGGTCAACATGATGGGATAATATTTGAAGGAATTAGTGGAGGTTGCTTGTGTTCCTTGTTTTTTTCCCATCATTAAACAGTCATGTGGTGATCTTGGAAGGAAGGTAGAATCTAGAATACAAAAGTCCACTGAATTTATGAGTGAACTTTTTTTTTCAGCAGTGACTGAAACAAGCATTTAAGAAAGCCTGGATTTAACCGGGCAGTGGTGGCGCACGCCTTTAATCCCAGCACTTGAGAGGCAGAGGCAGGCAAATTTCTGAGTTCGAGGCCAACCTGGTCTACAGAGTGAGTTCCGGGACAGCCAGAGAAACCCTGTCTCGAAAAACCAAAAAAAGAAAGAAAGAAAGAAAGAAAGAAAGAAAGAAAGAAAGATGAAAAGAAGAAAAGAAGAAAAAGAAAAGAAAGGAAGAAAAAAAAAGAAAGTCTGGATTTTAAGATAAAAAAATACTGGGTTCTTGAGAAAGATTAGAGACTCATAGAACAAGGAAGAATAAATAATAGTATCAAAAATAGCATTAAAGCAGTTTATGTCTTAGTAGGAAACTGGGGCCAGCTAGTGGAAGCTTAGAGGTGGTCTGGACCTTTAAGTTAGGTTAGAACTTGATTCTCCATTCCTTGGCTCTAATCAGAGGTGGAAGCTAAAGGTAACATTATAAATATTTGGACAGTCCAAGTAGGCGGCAAGATGGGAGCATTTAAAGACAGCAGAAGGTGGGCCTTCCGCACTTCCCATCACCACAACAGTAAATGATCAACATTCCTAAATAGGCATTGCAAACCTGTGCAGAGAAGTTCTGAAATAGCTCTAGAAAGACACCCAGGGACGTGTCAAGAACCAAAATCACAGAAAGTAAAAAAACCATAACAAAACTTGCAAGTGAGTAAGCAACATAGTGGCAGCACACCACACAATCAGCAAGCAGGACATTCCCCCTTCCTAATAGCAGGACACCATATAACCCCCATGGTGTCTGCACACCACACAGTCAGCAAGCAGGATGTCTCCCCTTCCTAACAGCAGGACACCATATAATCTCCAGTAAAAAATGGACAAAGAACTCAAACATTCAGAGTGAAAGTTAATAGCTATTGTGTCTTTGTAAAACCATCTAGATATATCTATTTAAATAAATAAACATTACACACACACATTCCAGAATTTTTTATACCATAAAAATAACAGCCTTAGCGAATAAAACTCTATGTAGTAGGAGGCTTCTTGTAGAACTATTGGTGGTAGATCCAGAGAGATATTGAGGGAATGCTTATCTGTACAGGAAATGCTTTAAGAATGATAAATATATTGGCTGTGGTGGCTGAACAGGAAGCAGTGATCACTCGCAGACTTCTAGAAAGACCCAGATTCTCATTTCAGGTCACTGTTGGAAAACCTAAATTTGCTGTAAGATTGGAAATCTGATCCTCAGATTTCCTGTACTGAAAAACCCTGCCCCATGTTGTCCAGTGCATCCTTCTAGACATTCCAGAAGATCTGTAGGATTTCCATAACATCTGGCCAAATAATCTGGACCTGCTCTCAAAAGAAGTTTGGACGAGGGAAGGGCTGCTCTGGGGAAGACCTCCCTTCAGGAACTGCGTGAAGACAAGGGGGAACCGGCAGAAGAGCTCTGGAAATGGAGGTGGTAGCACTACCAGCCAAGTACCCCATCTCTCTCAGAAGAAAAAAGTTTGAGTAAACCACTCTGTTGAACATAAAAGCTAAACCAGGTATGGCGATGTACACCTTTAATTCCAGCACTCGGGAGGCAGAGATCATGGATCTATGTGAATTAGAGGCCAGCCTGGTGTGCATAGTGAGTTCAAGTACAGCATGAGCTACATAGAGAGACCATGTCTCAAAACAAACAGCAACCGCAGCAAAGAAAGGAACCCTTTAGGAAGAAAAAGGAAGTGAAGATTAAGATTGTTGAGAAGTAGAATGTGGTTACCAGGCAGAAGCAGTTATTCCAGCTCTCTATTACTAAGAGTATGCCATTAACAAAGTTACAGTGAGGTGCTGAATCTAAGGCTTCGTGTATGCTAAACAAACACTCTACCAACTGAACTACATTTCTAGCCCCCCAATGTTTCTTCTGAGCTGTGCATGGTGGCTCACCTGGAATCCCAGCCATTGGGGGGGGGGGGTAGCAAAAAGAGGGTTAGGAATTCAAGGCCAGCCTCAGCTACACAGTGAGTTCAAGCCCAGCCGGAGAGATACGAGACCCTGTCTCAACAGAACAAAACAACCCCCCCACACACACACACAGTTTTAAGCCTTTATTTAAAAAAAAAACTTTAAAATGGTATTTTCTAAGATCCTTATTTAATTGAAGTTATTCACATTAGAAATATAGCATGAAATATCAAGTATCAAGTAGAGCATTCTATATATAGATATATCTCCTAGACCTTGCTTTGCTGACTTGAGAATGGAGATCTTCCAACTGGTAAACAGAAGCTAAAATCCACAGGGCCTTCTACTAGGTTTGTGTTTTGGTCAACCATGTTTCAAAGAGAACTTATAAAGATTAAAATATTTATAAAATTAAAGATATAGGAAATTATTTTTTTCTTACATGAGATTATAAAAAATTAGACACTGTAAAAGAAAAACTGGAAAAGGTTCAGCTTGGAATGTGGCTTAGTTTATAAAGTGCAGGCTTAACATGACTGTAGCCTGTCGCCAGCACCCCAGAAAACCAGGAGTGCCGGCACAAGCTTGTGATCCCAGTATCTGGGAGGTAGAAGCAGAAGAATCAGGAGGTCAATGTCACTTTTGTTTGCATAGAGGAGTAAGGCCAGCCTAGAGTCCACACGATTCCACCTGCAAAACATAGAGAGGAAAGAAAAATTAAAAAGGAAGTAGCAGGAAGCTTAGCAGTAGGGCTGCCCAGACTGACAGAGGGAGGGAGGGAGGGGGAGAGGATGAGGAATGGTGGCACCTGCCTTTCCCAGTGCTTGGGAGGCTGAGGTAGATGGGTCTCTGTGAGATAGAGGCCAGCCTGGTCTACAGAGCGAGTTCCAAAACCCGAGAAACCCTTAAAAAACCAACACCAAAACCAAGCAAAAAAAAAACAAAACAAACAAACAAAAAAAAAAAAACAGAAGTAGAATGCTTGGCAACAGTAGCAAAAATGGTGGATAGAAGACAAGGAAACGCAGCCTTACCTTAGCCACAGAGTTATAATATCATTCCAAGGTAGACTTTTATAAATCAGCGATGGATACTATAAGTTCTAGAGCAATTACAAAAAGAAGCATAGCATTAGACACATGTATACATATGCACGCACACACACACACACACACACACATATAAACAGAGAAAAGGAGGCCATGAATTTGAAAGAGAGCAGGAAAAGGTTCGTGGAAAGAGTTGGAGGGAGGAAAGGAAAGGGAGGAAATGGGAGGAAATGATGTAATTATACAATGTTCTGAAAAAAATCATAAAACAAAAACAAAAAAGAAGACAGGAAAAGAACAAATAAGATAAATGAAAAGGCAAGTAAGAAGATGATAGATGTACAGTAACCATAGCAACTACATCAATTAAACATTTTCTAACAAAAGCATGGGGCTGGGGGGAACTGTTTGGAAGATAGAAAAAGATGAGTGGGAGGTGGGTAGGAGGCCAAGAGAAGATAATGGGGAACAAATAAGATAAAAAAATATATTTTAAAGTATTAAAATGTCATAGCAAAGGCTATCTTTTTGTATAATTAATATATGTAAGAAAAAGGGATATGAAGAGAAACACATTTATAGGCCTGAGCAGTCCAATTAAAAAATATTGTCTAGTTAGATAGAAATGCAAGAACTAAGAAGGAAAAAAAGCAGAAAAGACAAAAGAGAAAAAGCAGATTAGCAAATGAAAAATGCAAGAACTGGTATGAAGACATGTCTTAAAAATGAAAGGCTGGGAGAAGACATACCATAGAAGTGGGTTGACTCTAAGACAGTCCTAGAGAGACTACCAAACAGCCTATAGCCTCATCATAATGGCATTTTCATGCTATGTAACATTCCTGCTCTATGGCAGTTGACAGTCGCTATGGCAGGAGCCACAAGAGAGAGAGAGAGAGAGAGACAGAGACAGAGACAGAGACAGAGACAGAGAGAGACAGGGAGAGAGAGAGAAGGGGTGTCTGGCCTCCAGGAAAACCGCTGCCTTTGTGCTGCCCTTCTGACAGGGATGGTCCTCTCCTTTACTGACTTCTCTTCTCCACTCCTTTCTTTGCCCTGTATTTGTGAACTCCTGACAATCAGAAGTTGAGAAGTTGATTTGAGAGTGTATCTATCACATCTGTTCTTTTTTTTTTTCACATCTGTTCTTTTCTTTCTTTTTTGTCTTTCCACAATGTCAGAATTTATTGAATAGCAATAAATTCGCAGGCATGGAAGTTTCAGCAGCATTTTAACAGCTGTTCCTGCTTTCCTTGACAGCCCTGACTGGGGCAAACACAAGGTTATTTATTCCTATTGTAACAGCTAATGTTAATTCTCATGCCACACATTACACACCACACACACCATATGCATCTATGTTACAGGAAAAACTACCAGGGGTTAAAGAAGTAAAGAATTTCAAAGAGGCCTGAGAATCCAGAGCTGGGAAACTGACCAAATTCTAAAGGAGTCTATGGGAATGAGATACAGAACCAGCTCGAAGCTTCCACGGAAGCTCTGTCGGCTGTTTTAGAGTCAGGCTACAGTTCAGAGCTGGACAGGAAGATGGGGAGAGGGCCGATGAGAAGACCTTCATCTTCAAGGACTGAGCCAAGCAGAAGCCCCTAAGGAAGTCAAATGTCAGATGACAGGCTGGTGGGAGCTGCGGGCATCTCAGTCTATTTGCATCCCAGAACAAGGAAAAGAGTCTCCTTTACTGCTCAGTTGCTATTAGGTCATTATTAGTTCCATAGTTCCAAAGAGAGTGAGGAAAGACCCAGTTTACAAGCAAAAACTATTCCATTTATTTACTTTAGAAAATTTAAATACTAATTCCCTTTATGTACTTTAGAAAAATATATCTAAATGTACACAGGATGTGTGAATAAGATTATTCATCGAAGCTTATTTTTCTCAAAATACTAGAAACAACCTAATTTCTATTAATAAAAGAATTCTAAGAAATTACAGTGTTTTAATATTATACTATATAGCAGTTAAAATGAATAAAGTAAACTTTTTCTTTTAAGATTGATTTAGTTTGTACTTTTCATGTATGGGCATTTTGTCTATTTTATGTAAAAAGCACCACACGCGTGCCTGGTGCTTACAGATAGCAGAAGAGGAAGCTGGCTCCCCAGGAGCTGGAGCAATCGATGGTCATAAAGCTACCACGTGGGTGCAGGGAACTGAGCCTGAGCTCTCTGCAAAAGCATCAAGAGGTCCTAACTGCTGAGCCAGCTCTCCAGCTCCGACAATGAATAAAACATATTTCTTTATCTGCACAAATTAGATCCAAACGTTGAGTAAACCTAAGCATTTTGAAAGCCACAGACATGTTAGCATACACCTGAACTTGGGAAGCCAAAGCAGAAGAATTCCAAGTTCCAGGCCAGCCTAGGCTACCTACAAAGTCCTAGGCCATACTGGGCTACACAGCAAGATCTTGCCTTAATTCCCTTCTAAAACCACAATTTCAAAAGGCAACTTAAAGAATATATATTATCACTCTAGTACAGTTTTGTGCACGCTTTTTATGTGTGTGTGCATGCATGCACAGGTAGAGGTCAAAGGATAACCTTGGGTGTTGGTCTTTTTTTAATTCTTTGAGACAGAATCTCCCACTGGCCTAGAATTTCCCAAGTCAACTAGACCAAATGGCCAGGGAACCCCAGGGCTCCGCCTGTCTCTACTTCCCCAGTACTGGGATTACAAGGACTCATCACCACACCCAGCTTTTTTATGTGGATTCTGCAGACCAAACTTAGGTCCTTGTTCTTGTAAGGCAAGCACTTTTCACCAACTGAGCCATCTCCCAACCCCTGTGTGTACTCTCAACAATTGTTACTTCCAGCTCCTAAGATCACAGGCAGTGTTAGGTTTGCCATTTCTTTTTTACATTTCTCCATAATTTTTTTTCATTTTTTTTATTAGGTATTTTCCTCATTTACATTTCCAATGCTATCCCAAAAGTCCCCCATACCCTCCCCGCCACTCCCCTACCCACCCACTCCCCCTTTTTGACCCTGGCGTTGCCCTGTACTGGGGCATATAAAGTTTGCAAGTCCAATGGGCCTCTCTTTCCAATGATGGCCTACTAGGCCATCTTTTGTTACATATGCAGCTAGAGACAAGAGCTCCGGGGTACTGGTTAGTTCATATTGTTGTTCCCTTTAGTTCCTTGGGTGCTTTCTCTATCTCCTCCATTGGGGGCCCTGTGATCCATTCAATAGCTGACTGTGAGCATCCACTTCTGTGTTTGCTAGGCCCCGGCATAGTCTCACAAGAGACAGCTATATCTGGGTCCTTTCAGCAAAATCTTGCTAGTGTATGCAATGGTGTCAGCGTTTGGAAGCTGATCATGGGATGGATCCCTGGATATGGCAATCACTAGATGGTCCATCCTTTTGTCACAGCTCCAAATTTTGTCTCTGTAACTCCTTCCATGGGTGTTTTGTTCCCAATTCTAAGAAGGGGCAAAGTGTCCACACTTTGGTCTTCGTTCTTCTTGAGTTTCATGCATTTAGCAAATTGTATCTTATATCTTGGGTATCCTAAGTTTCTGGGCTAATATCCACTTATCAGTGAGTACATATTGTGTGAGTTCCTTTGTGATTGGGTTACCTCACTCAGGATGATGCCCTCCAGGTCCATCCATTTGCCTAGGAATTTCATAAATTCATTCTTTTTAATAGCTGAGTAGTACTCCATTGTGTAAATGTACCACATTTTCTGTATCCATTCCTCTGTTGAGGGGCATCTGGGTTCTTTCCAGCTTCTGGCTATTATAAATAAGGCTGCTATGAACATAGTGGAGCATGTGTCCTTCTTACCGGTTGGGACATCTTCTGGATATATGCCCAGGAGAGGTGTTGCTGGATCCTCCGGTAGTACTATGTCCAATTTTCTGAAGAACCGCCAAACTGATTTCCAGAGTGGTTGTACAAGCTTGCAATCCCACCAGCAATGGAGGAGTGTTCCTCACATTTCTCCATAATTAAAATGTTCTCAGAATAACGTGTGAAAGGACAAGTAAGGAGCAGTTAACTGTACGTGACACACGCGGGTCATGTTACGTAAGAGCTGAGTACTGTGCATTGAGTTCAACAAGTCATGCCAGTCCCCACAAAAAAAAATTTTTTTTTAAATATCCGCTAAGCCCAAGGCATCGTGACTATGACAAAATGGGAGAATTAAGTATCAGCCTACGGGCAAGATACAGCTTCTTGATTTTGATGCTGTAGCCTTTATATTCATAATGATAATAGAGGTGGTGGCAGTCTTCATGATAGACTGACTATTCAGGAAGTCACGATGTAGCATCATGAAGATTTTAAGTATGCTGCAGTTACTAATTGCAAGCTTTCTGTGTAGGTGATGGCCTTGGATCGGCAGAGGACTCTGGCCCTGCTGGAATCGTTCTATGATCAATGCTCTTCCACCACTAGGAGTTTACTCCGAAACCCACGACAATGTAAGTGTCCCTCAGAGGGAGGAGTGTCCTGTTGCTGAAGCTGGGTGTCGTAGTCCAATGACAGACTGCAGTGGGATCGTTTTACTCCTGAGGGATCCCGTGCATCTCCCCAAGTCATGGCAGCTGTAGCCGATCTACTTGTTGCTATTTCCACAAAATGCACTCTTGCTCGCAATTAGACGGATTTTCACCAAGT
Organism: Mus caroli; assembly: GCF_978045245.1. Lineage (NCBI taxonomy): Eukaryota > Metazoa > Chordata > Mammalia > Rodentia > Muridae > Mus > Mus caroli. Next base: position 45,540,518 of record NW_028227268.1, read on the forward strand.
GCAGTCCTCAAACCTGTGTCCCATCAGAACTCAACTAGACCAGCTTTTAAATTTGTTTCGATGAAGGAAGGCTTTGGTGATAATCTGAACACTTTTAACAGCTAAGTTAGGAATGAGTATTCCGTGTATAATTGCAATTTAGAATTCTAAGGCTTCTGCAGAAGATATGTCTTTGGCCGAAGCAGCTATACCTCCATGCTTTTATGGTAAAATATGCATATATACCTACATGTTGAAATATTCTTTTATATGTTTATCAATAAGTATGATTACAGGGCTGTTGGTTTCTCTTTATTGCGTTTTCTTATTTATTATGGCTGAGAGAGCCATAGCATCCCTGTGCACATCAGAAGCCAGCGTACCAGTTCTCTCCTTTCACCATGTTGGTCCAGAGGATCTGACTCAGATCCCCCTCTGCCTTGGCAGCAATCTCCTTTACCCAAGGCGTCCTCCAACTCTGCTTTTATTTCTTAAGGAGAATGGCTTTTAATGACTGGTTTGTCTTATCTCTGTATGCAGACTTGTTACTTGGAGACTTAAGAATCTTCGAGTGCGGTGTATAAAAAGCTGTAGGAGCCACAATGTTAAAAGCTTAATTACTAAATACTCTGGGAAGAATGGGGACAGGCAGGATTTCCAGAACTTTGTGGCATTTTATCTGTAGGGGACGCTTCTTCAGACTGAGTCTCATTATGTTAGTTTTGAGAACTCTCGATCTCCCTGCCTCACCTGAATGCCAGCATCATGGCCAGTGTAGTCATATCCAGCATAGTTTGTTGCTTTTTAACAGTGAAATCCTAGTGACTACTACCCAGTCTTTTCTTAAAGTCCTTTCTTTTCCCCTCCATCTCTAGCTTTGTCTCTCCCTGCCTTTCTTTCTTTTTCTGTACTAAAAACTGAACTTATATTAAACACTCAATCTACCCCCGAACTGCACTCCTGACTTTGTATAAAATTCTAAAGCACACACCTCCTAGGTCTTGGAAGGAAGAGTTGAGGAATGGAGAATTGAAGGGAAAGGAAGGGATGGAAAGCGAACCGAGTGAAAGATAAGGCTAGCGTTTGTTTGTATAATGGAGAGATTTTAATTTGTTATTATTTGAGTGTGAGCATGATGTGGGGGTGGGGAGTGCATACATGCCATGTAGCATATGTGGAAGTCGTAGGGCAATTTTGTGGAGTCTTTTTTTTTTTTTCCTTCTACCTCTATGTGGTCTCTAGGGATCAAACTGAGGCCATCCATGGTGTGCAGCAAGCACAACTCTCCAGCCTGTATTGTAGATATTTTAAAAGATATTTGAGATGAAAAGACAGTTCCAGTCCTCATATCTATTCTGTGCTTATTGAGAGGAAAAGGGCCACAATGGTAAGGGACAAGTTTCATTTGATTTAGCAATCCAAGCAACAGTCCAAATATCGAAAGAAGAGAGATGTTCATTTTGTAAGACACACCTTCCAAGAAGAGTGGATAACTAATTTAGGGTAGTGAGACTTCTTATGTTCCCTTGAGTATCTAGTTGTAGCAAAAGGTGCCTGATACTTTGTTTTATCATTGTCTAAGACAAGATAAAGAGTTATGTATGAAAGGATGGACCATCCAGAGACTACCCCACCCGAAGATCCATCCCATAATCAGCCACCAAACCCAGACACTATTGCATATGCCAGCAATATTTTGCTGAAGGGATCCTGGTATAGCTAGCTGTCTCGTATAAGGCTATGCCAGTGCCTGGCAAATACAGAAGTGGATGCTCACAGTCATCTATAAGATGGAACACAGGGCCCCCAATGGAGAAGCTAGAGAAAGTACCCAAGGAGCTGAAGGGGTCTGCAACCCTATAGGTGGAACAACAATATGAACTAACCAGTACCCCCAGAGCTCGTGTCTCTAGCTGCATATGTAGCAGAAGATGGCCTGATCAGCCATCATTGGGAAGAGAAGCCCCTTGGTACTGCAAACTTTATATGCCCCAGTACAGGGGAATGCCAGGGCCAAGAAGCAGGAGTGGGTAGTTAGGGGAGCATGGCGGAGGGAGGTTATAGGGAACTTTTGGGATAGCATTTGAAATGTATATAAATAAAATATCTAATAAAAAGTAATAATAAAAAAGGAGTTATGTATGGAACTTGCTATGTTGACGAGGCTAGATTCAAGATCTGTCTGTTGCTACCTCCCGAGTGTAGTGACATAAAGGCATATGTCACTACATCCAGCTCTGATATTTATTTTTAAAGTAATGCGCTTATGTAATAATCACTGACCTCAGTGCCATTTTATATTAATTCTATAATTGTGATTCTGTACTGTAAGATCAATTATTTAGATAAATCCTTTGTTTTCTGCATTAGGGCCCTTTGTTGAATTTGAAGAGATTGAGTTGACTGAGTTCTGGGGAGACATGGATATTAAGAAGCACATTTATGAAGACTTTGATGCACTGCTCTTAAAGATGAATATGTTAGTTGCTGAAAAACTTGCAGACAAACTCACAGAAAACAAAGATCTCCCACAGCAGCAGAGAGATCAAGAACTTTCATCGGCCTCAACAACGGAGCCAGAAACTGCCGCACAACTGACCTCTCAACAGAGATCCCGTAGAGTATCACTTACAGGACAAGGACAGGGCAAAGGGCCTCGCAAAACATCTGCTTCAAAACAAGGAGCAAGGAGAGGGTCGGTGGCAGAGCAAGGGTCCCGAAGAAGCTCTACAGTAGAACAAACCCAGCGGAGAGGGTCGGTGGCAGAGCAAGGGTCCCGAAGAAGCTCGGCAGTAGAACAAACCCAGCGGAGAGGGTCGATGGCAGAGCAAGGGTCCCGAAGAAGCTCGGGAGTGAACCAAACCCAGCGGAGAGGGTCGGTGGCAGAACAAGGGTCCCGAAGAAGCTCGGGAGTGAACCAAACCCAGCAGAGAGGGTCGGTGGCAGAACAAGGGTCCCGAAGAAGCTCGGCAGCAGAACAAACTCAGCAGAGAGGGTCAGTGGCAGAGCAAGGGTCCCGAAGAAGCTCAGCAGTAGAACAAACGCAGCAGAGAGGGTCAGTGGCAGAGCAAGGGTCCCGAAGAAGCTCAGCCATGGAACAAGAGCCACAAACAGCACAAGACCCAAACAGAGATTCATTGCCAGAACAAGAATCACACAGAGGGTCCATTACGGAAGGATCACACAGTGGGTCAATTTCAGAACCTGGGCAACGCAGAGCATCAGTAACAGGACAACGCAGAAAGTCATCTGTAGATGACGCCGGAAGTGCAGAAGCAGAGTCACGCAGAGGATCAGGGATAGATCAAGGACAGCACAGAGGATCAGTAGGGCAGCGCAAAGGGTCAGGAGAACGCAAAATGTCAGCTTCAGAGTATGGACCACATCAAGAGTCCACAACAGAAGAGCCACTCACTGAGTCAGAACCAGGACCACAAATAGACACTATTCAAGAACTAGATGAAGACTCAGCTCCACAATTAGAAGAAGATGGTGCCTTTAAAAAAGGTAAAACCTTGGAACTCACTAAAATAGAAACTCAAGAAGAAAAGCCTTTGCTGCCCATCAACAAAGAGCAAGTCCCCATGGATTCCAAACAGCCAGAAGTTCCCACATCCAGCAAAAAGGAACGTCCATCAGGCAGCCCCAAAAAAGGGCGCCTTTCAGGTAGTTATTTAGTTCTATAAAATCATCTCTTTTATAGATTTTTTAAATGATTTTATAAAATGTTCTGTTTTCTGGAGTGGCTATTAAGAAGTCTTTTTGGAAAGTACTCATTTAAGTTAAGATCTTTGCTGACTGTCATGCCATGGAAACCACAGGTCTGTTTTGGTGTTCAACACTTGAGACATTGAACTTTTTTTTTGTTTGTTTTTCAAGACAGGGTTTCTCTTTATAGCCCTGGCTGTCCTGGAACTCACTTTGTAGACCAGGCTGGCCTCAAACTCAGAAATCCACCTGCCTGTGCCTCCCAAGTGCTGGGATTAAAGGTGTGTGCCACCATGCCTGGCAAGACATTGAACTTTCAACTAAATGAAAACCAGAATGCTTATTATTTATTTTTCTAGAGTTTTGTTTGTACCAAAAGTCCATTAATAAGAAGTCTAGCAATGTTTTAAAGGGGGGTGTTTTGTTTTTATTTGTTTGCTTTTATTTTTTTAGTCTTTTGTTTTTCGAGACAGGGTTTCTCTGTGTAGCCTTGGCTGGCCAGGAACTTATTCTGTAGACCAGGCTGTCTTTGAACTCAAAGATCCACCTGCCTCTACTTCCCGAATACTGGGATTAAAGGCATGCTACCACCCAGCTTCTAACTGGGTTAATTTTTTTAAAAGACAGACACATTTCCATGTTAAATGCAAGTCACTTAATTTTTCTTAATTTCAACAATTAAATGGGTCAGGAATAGTGGCATATGTCTTTAATCTCTGCACTGAGGTGACAGAGGAAAGTGCTACAAGTTGGTGGCCAGTCTGGTCCTCATAGTGAGTTCCAGGCCAGCCAGAGC